>NW_024404428.1:0-183818 GCF_905171775.1 Rana temporaria
ATCAGGAGCACTCGTTACACCGGAGCAAGTAAGCACTTGCGCTGCGTAACCTATGGTTACGCGGGCACAAGTGCTTCTTGAATCTGGGCCACTGTGTTTATTCATAACTGTAGCTTGGAAAACTGTGTTTAATGGGGGATGGGCTGTGGTTTCTAACAGCAGCCTTGCTTCAAGGTGCATAGTTGCCAGTTATGGGTCATTCTTCATTAGCGTTCTCCTAAAGAGGCCGATCTTTTATTATGCCTCGTGCTTTCACATAACCGGGAACGGGTTTATTTTGATCAAAGTCAGAGATTTACCCTTTTACAATATTAGAATGTTAATTTAACAATAATGTTACTTTGTAATTGTCTAAAAAATTGTTGGGATTTCCCTTAACCACTTAAAGCGGTGGTTCACCCTAAAAAAACAAGTTTCTACCATGAAATTCAGCATACTAGCGCGAGCTACAGTATGCCTTCATTTTTTTTTTTTGGGCTGTACTCACAGTTTAATCCCGTAGTTAAGTTTCAGACTCCCCGCGGGGAATGGGCGTTCCTATGCAGAGGGAACATGATTGACGGCCGGCTATGGCGCGTCACGCTTCCCCGAAAATAGCCGGAGTAGGACTCGGCTCTTCACGGCGCTACACGGCGCCTGCGCACACACTAGGAGCTGACTGCGCAGGCGCCGTGAAGAGCCAAGTCCTATTTCGGCTATTTTCGGGAAGCGTGACGTGCCATAGCCGGCCGTCAATCATGTTTCCCTCTGCATAGGAACGCCCATTCCCCGCGGGGAGTCTGAAACTTAACTACAGGATTAAACTGTGAGTACGGCGCAAAAAAATAAAATAAAGGCATACTGTAGCTCGCGCTAGTATGCTGGATGGCATGGAAAATTATTATTATTTTTTTTAGGGTGAACCCCCGCTTTAAGCCCCGGTCCATTATGCAGGTTAAAGACCTTGCCCCTTTTTGCGATTCGGCACTGCGTCGATTTAACTGACAATTGCGCGGTCGTGCGACGTGGCTCCCAAACAAAATTGGCGTCCTTTTTTTCCCACAAATAGAGCTTTCTTTTGGTGGTATTTGATCACCTCTGCGGTTTTTATTTTTTGCGCTATAAAAAAAAAAGAGCGACAATTTTGAAAAAAATTCAATATTTTGTACTTTTCGCTATAATAAATATCCCCCAAAAAATATCTAAAACATTTTTTTCCTCAGTTTAGGCCGATACGTATTCTTCTACATATTTTTGGTAAAAAAAAGAAAAAATGCAATAAGCGTTTATTGATTGGTTTGCACAAAAGTTATAGCGTTTACAAAATAGGAGATAGATTTATGGCATTTTTATTAATACATTTTTTTTACTAGTAATGGCGGCGATCAGGGATTTTTTTTTCATGACTGCGACATTATGGCGGACACATCGGACACTTTTGACACATTTTTGGGACCATTGTAATTTTCACAGCAAAAAATGCTATAAAAATGCAATGATTACTGTGAAAATGATAATTGTAGTGAAGGGGTTAACCACTAAGGGGTTAAGTGTGCCCTAAGGGAGTGATTCTTACTGTAAGGGGGCGGGGCTGGACATGCGACGTCACTGATCGTCGTTCCCTATATCATATCAGGGAACAGACGATCAGTGTCACTGCCTAAGAGAAGAATGGTGAAGCTGTGTTTACACTCACCTCTCCCCGTTCTTCAGCTCCTGTTACCCAATCGCGGGACACCGACGGCGATCGGGTCTGCGGGTCCCGCGGGCGCGGTCATGGAGCTTCGGACTGGGTTGCGAGCGCACCTCCGCCGGTGCGCTCGCGACCCCGCGGCTGGGCTCTTAAAGGCAATGTACAGGTACGTGCTTGTGCCCAGCCGTGCCCTTCTGCCGACGTATATCAGGATGAAGGGATCCTTAAGTGGTTAAAGGGGTTGTAAAGGTACAATGTTTTTTCCTAAATAGCTTCCTTTACCTCAGTGCAGTCCTCCTTCACTACCTCATCCTTCATTTTGCTTTTAAATGTCCTTTTTTCTTCTGAGAAATCCTCACTTCCTGTCTTCTGTCTGTAACTCCACACAGTAATGCGAAGGCTTTCTTCTGGTGTGAGTGTCCTGCTCGCCCCCTCCCTTGGACTACAGGAGAGTCAGGACACTCTCTACATTGCAGATAAGAAGAGAGCTGTGTGTTAGTGGGCGTCCTGACTCTCCTGTAGTCTAAGGGACGCGGGCGAGCACGACCACTTCACACCAGGGAGAAAGGCCATGCATTACTGTGTGGAGTTACAGACAGAAGAACAGGAAGTGAGGATTTCTCAGAAGACATAAGGACATTTAACAGCAACATGGAAGGATGAGGAAAGTGAAGGAGGACTGCACTAAGGTAAAAGGAAGATATTTAGTAGACATGTGCGTTCCCGTTCGAACTACTGGATTTTTGTACGAATTTTCGGATCAATTCGAACATCCGAAAAGCTGAAAGAACCAAAATACAAAAATTACAGAATTACGAATAAGCCAAAAAAAGAACACAGCGAAAATACGAACGTACGATTGGACAATCTTACTAAAATCCGAAACACCGAAACAGCAAAAGAATGAAAATTACATCTATACGAACGATTTGCATTCCGTATTATAAATCCTTGTCTGTTTGTATTTTCTTTGTGTGTTTTGTAAATCAGTTTCTTTGTCTGTTGGCAAACTTGTGTACTCGTATTGTTTTTTCGAATGGTCACTGGGCAGTGTAGTTAGTGAGTGACGTATCTTACTTAATATATTAGCCAATCAGCTTATCTCTTTTGTGCTGAGTCACATTGGACGGTTGTAAAGCCTCGTACACACGATTCGGACTTCAAACAAACTTTTCCGTGGATTTTTGTCTGAAGGAGTTGGCCGGACTTTTGAAACCGGAAAAGTTTGTCCGATGGAACTGTACCCACGGTCGGATTTTTTGGGAAAACGCTCATTTTGAAGTTTGTTGGCAAAAAGTCTGACCGTTGTGTACGGGGCTTAAGAGATACTGGCCTAGATTCAAGAAGCAATTGCGTCTGCGCAACCATAGTTACGCAGCGCAATTGCTTACTTGCGCCGGCGTATCGAATGCTCCTGATTCAGGAACCTCGTTACGCCGACGGCAGCCTAAGATAGACTAGCATAAGGCTCTTATGCCCAGTCATATCGTAGGCTGCATTCTTACGTGGCCGCTAGGGGGCGTTTCCATTGTGGTCAGCGTATAGTATGCAAATTGCATACTAACGCCGATTCACAACCCTACGCGAGCCCTGCGTACGCAGTTTATGTTGTTTGCGTACGTCGGGTTTCGCGTAAGGCTGCACATGCTAAAAGCAGGGGCAGCCAATGCTAAGGATACCCCATCGTTACCGCGTCGCGAGGTTTAAATTTTACGTTGTTTGCGTAAGTGAATCGTGAATGGCGGTGGACGCCATTCACGTTCACTTTGAAGCAAATGACGTCCTTTACCGCAATGCACGTCAGGAAAGTTTCCCGACGGAGCATGCGCTCTACGCTCGGCGCAGGGAACGCGCCTAATTTAAATGATTCCCGCCCCCCTACGGGATCATTTACATTAGGCGCCCTTACGCCGGGCATTTTTGAGGAGCGCCCACGCAAATTACCGTGGCTACTGCTTCATGAATGAAGCGTAAGCGCAAATAATTTTCGTAGGCGCAGGGTAAAAGGGGTACACTGCGCCCTCCGTAAGGAGCGCGCAGCTGTACCTGAATCTACCCCAGTCTATCTTAATATGGATAGCAGCGTGTTGAAAAAGAAACTAAAATACGAGATTGCGAATGACCGCGCCGCAATGTATTTACGAAAGTACAAAATTAAAGCGGATCTCCACTCTAAAGTGAAGTCCCGCTGATCGGAACCCTCCCCCCCCTCCGGTGTCACATTTGACACCTTTCAGGGGGGAGGGGGGGTGCAGATACCTGTCTACAGACAGGTATCTGCACCCCCTTCCGGCCCTACGATACGGGCAAACAGACGGGTTTTTTTCCTTGCTTCCCGTCCGTCCCCCCGTTGTATGCTGGGAAACACTCGGCTCCCAGCACACAGCGGGAGCCAATCGGCGGGCGCAGCGCGACTTGCGTATGCGCCGTTAGGGAACCCGGGCAGTGAAGCCGGAGCGCTTCACTTCCTGGTTCCTCACCGTGGATGGAGGGGGAGCAGCAGGGTGACCGAAGCGATCGGCTCGTCATCCTGCTGCGGACGGCGCTGGACTCCAGGACAGGTAAGTGTCCTTATATTAAAAGTCAGCAGCTGCAGTATTTGTAGCTGCTGGCTTTTAATATTATTTTTTAGTGGCACAATCCGCTTTAAGAATCCATTAAACGAAGATTATCTAACAAAATTATGAATTTGAATCAACGAAAATAAATTAGACAGAATTACGAATCATTCAGTATAAACGAAAATACGAACAGGTCCGAATAGGAAAACTTGCGTCTTACGAAATTATGAATCTTTACAAATCTACGTAACGAGACGAGACGAAACAAAAACCATTTTTTTTTTGTTGTGCACATGTCTAATATTTTTAGGAAAAAAATAATTACCTTTACAACCCCTTTAATGTCTGGATACACTCACCTGAACATGAGAGGGGTCCCATCTACCCACCGCCAGCGACTGCTGCCCTTGCTGTCCCGTCGTAGTCCTACCCAGTATTTATCTCCTTCCAGGAAGGGCAGCAGAGAGTCCTGGTTTAGGGATGAAAAGTTAATTAGCAGAAATATAACACTGGAAGAAACATTGTCACAGATTTACATTGGTAAGGTTAAAGTAGGAGGATCGCACAAACACCCCCCCCCACCCCCCCCGCCAAAAAAAAAACTGTTGAGGGGAAACTAAAAACACATTTTAGACACATACGCCAACCTGTATCTGGGGGGGTGGGAGAAGGAGATCTTTTCGAACATATGTCTGTCAAAACTGTTGTCTAAGGCCATTAAATGGTACAGATATATAGACGACATACTGATTTTGTGGTATGGCTCTAGGGAGGAACTCACACTCCTTATGCAATTATTGGCTATTAACACCTTCAACCTAAAGTTCACCATGGAATGTAGCCAAACTGATGTAAGTTTCCTGGATCTGCGTATCCATGTTGACCGTATGGGTCGCTTGCATACATCACTGTATCGCAAGCCGTCTGCCGGGCAACACTGTTTGCACGCGACCAGTGCCCACCCTGAACCACTCTTGGATAGCATTCCTTACAGCCAGTTCCTGAGGCTCAAAAGAAACTGCACCAGAGACACAGATTTCCACGCTGCAGCTAATGATCTATACTGTAGATTACTCTCCAGGGGCTACAGTCGATCCTTGCTCAAAAGATCATTCAACAAGGTGATCAGACTAGACCGATCTAATCTTATTTATTCAAATGCCAACAAACAACCTAATAAAACTGACTCTATCAGAATAGTGACCAAATTTTCGCAACAGCATATTCAAATGCGACAGATTTTTAAAAAATGTTGGCCCCTACTTCTAGCCGACAATACGATATCAAAATATATAAAACCATATCCTGAAATCACATTTAAACGGACTCCCTCACTGAGGGATCGCCTTGTCCAAAGTCACCACACCAGAAAGGAATGTGAGACATCTACTATTAAAGGTACTTTTTCTTGTGGTAACTGTGGACATTTGTCGGTTTATATATACCAATGACGTCACTCTTTTACCCCAAACGGTCGCATTCACAAACTAAAGTTCCGTGTCACCTGTCAATCGGTGGGCGTCGTCTACTTGGCATCTTGCCAATGTGGATGTTTCTATGTTGGCAAGACCAAGAGACCGTTTTTTAAACGCATTAGAGACCATGTCAACCCTCTATATAAGCGTCTAATGAACACTGCTTTAAATAGACATGTAGGTTGCCTACATGACTTTGATCTTAACGCTGTAAGTTTCTCAGCCCTGGAGCATGTTCCTATACATGTTCGGGGTGGAGGAATTGACCAGACCTTACTCCAACTTGAAACCAAATGGATACATCAGTTAGATGCCACTAAATTTCCGGGTTTGAACGAATATATCAGTTTCAAGCCCTTTCTGTGAAAGAAATATTTATAAGAAATTCTATTATTATTAAATAAAATGGTGTGGCCTCTACGTTATTCCATCTAAGAAAGGTGTTATGGTCTGGCCATTTCCTCCCTCCTCATTACATCCTGCTCTATTGCTACTCTCCAGCAGGTCCTACATGTATCCTACTTTGACCACCAAACACTTTGCCCCATATTCCACCTAGGTGGGCAAGTTCCGGCACTGGCTAAAATCAACCCACCTGCTCCCATTTATGATGGGGGCAATAATGTGTTATATATTGCTATATATCATTATAACAACCACATTTACTTCCTTTGAATATTGATGTATAATTTATGAATCAATAATATTGTTGTCGATTTGTGATTGTATGTATTGAAATATACTGAATACATATGTTTGTACATATAGTGTAAACCCTACATTTTTCATTTTATTGGTAAATATGTTGTATATAAAAAAAAAATTCTATTTTGGCTTGGGTCTCTGGCTTGGCAATTTTTCCTTTCTGGGTTCACCTATATGTGGGACTAGCTTGAGCCCTAATTAGTTCTGGAGTAATGCGCATCCTTCCCAACAAGCCACTACAGCCCTTTTCCATACATCAGCCCATTCACATCCCTGTTCAGAGGTTTCTCTCCCCTTTTTATTAGTGATTTTTTGTTTGTCTTTATTTTTTATTACTTTTTATTATATTTTGACTTCTACATATAGGATCTACTGCTTTTGTTTTCATGTTTGATTGCTTGGTTTTGCCTTGATCAGTCAGCTTGCGGTCATGGTCCACGCCGCTCTGTGTATGTGTGACTGTTTTGGTGCTGCTGGCTGGCGATCGCTCTCTTTTAGTGCTCTGTGTTTCTCCCCTCTGCCACTCATACGTTTTTCTTCCTTTTTTCCTTTTTCTCCAGAGTGCGGCTCCGCTGATTGGCCGGTGTCATCATATAACACGGCTGCTTCAGCGCTAAGGAGTGTGGGAATTGTAGGCATCTCAGCGACCATGTGACCTCTGAGATCAAATCGCGATGCACCCGCCTCCCCCAACAGGCTATATATAGCATTGATATGATCATTAATCTGTCTGCTACCAACAGGGGTACTGACAGATGTCTTTATTCCTCTTAAAGATAGGTAAGTTTCCATCCTGCAACCATTCACTCTCCTCACTATTGTCTCCTCTGTGTAAGGTTTGAATACTTATGGCTAAACCTTCACTTTTTCATTTATTTTCATTCATTTTCTACCCTTTTTAAGCCTAGGTTCACACTGCTGCGAATTCAAAATCGCGGTAAAATGCACGATTTTACCGCGATTTTGCGGGCCGCGATTTGCCGCGATTTCGGCCGCAATTTAATGTAAATCGCGGCCCGAAATCGCAAAAAGTAGTACAGGAACCTACTTTTTGAAATCGCAGATGCGGCGTCGCACTGATTAGGACAGTGCCATTGCCGACAATTGCCGCCGATTTGAGATGCGATTTGACATGTCAAATCGCATCTCAAATCGTTCCAAATCGTACCCAGTGTGAACCAGGGCTAAGCCCAGGTTCACACTGGGTGCGATTTCATTCGATTTGAGATGCGATTTCACATGTGAAATCGCATCTCAAATGCCGCCAATTGTCGGCAATGGCGCCGTCCTAATCGGTGCGACGCCGCATCTGCGGCGCTGCACCGATTTCAAAAAGTAGTTCTTGTACTACTTTTTGCGATTTCGGGCCGCGATTTACATAGACATCTGTGCAGAAACCTGCACAGATGTCTCTTAAATCGCGGCCGAAATCGGGACTGCCGGCGGGAGTGAAATCGTGCGAGTTCAGCTGAACTCGCACGGCTTCACTCCCGCAGCCCAGTGTGAACCAGGGCTAAAGGAGATTATCTGTGGACTTTTCAGCTGCAATTGACTGGTCCTTGATTTTTGCTGCAAACGACTATCCTTTGACTTTCTATCACCAGCTGATGTTTGCTTGCACTCAGACTGTTCATCTAGTTAAATACTCCATGTAAGTTGATCCCTTGCTTACACTTAATAATTTAGTTACCCATGTTCTCACTAACTTTATGAAGTATACTAAATCCATTCAAACACTTTTTTTTTTTTTTCTCAGATGAATTGAGGCTCTTCAGTGCCCATGTTATTGTCTTACTTAATTCCCTTGTATTCACCTTGATTTTATTACGCTTCAGGGTATGGCTGTTTTACATATATTAACCCTATTGACTCTATTATGGATTTGTTTAATTAGTTGAAACAGATCATAATTTAATAACACATCTTCTAACATAGATTCTTTTTCTTCTGTATTTTTAAAGTCCTGTCAGTTGAACTTGGATTGCAATATCCACCCTGAGGGGGTTTTTCCTTGACTGGCTGTGCATGAAGCTAGGGTAGGTTTTATTTCTCCTACCTATGGAATTTTGCTGCCAGCCCCCTCTCATGGGCTGAACAGCATTGGCTGCTACCAGGCTGTGGATATATGCGCATTTGCTCCTATGAACTTTGGTTTCTCTTGCCCCGCCAGAGATCCAGCCAAACTTTTGTTTGTACTCTATATACATGACATGTTTTGTTGAACATATATAATCGAAGTTCTTTTAGAGCTTATATTGTATGCATATGTTAAAATTGTTTTATTCTTTTTCATCTCTTTAGAGTAATCTAGAGAGACGATCTTGTCCTAATTCCCTGAAGAAGCCAAGAGGCGAAACTAGTAGGGTCGACCTGATCGAAAAAATTATTTCTAGATCTTGCTCCCACAAAATAATTTATGCACTATTTTTATATTGAATTACTATATTTTGTAAAATTGAATGAATAAACCTTTTTCATATATTTTTATATATACATACATACTTTGTCTGGTTTCCTTCATCGCACCGCAATAATCCCCTCAACTCTTCCAAAAAATTCCCCTCCTTTGAATCTATTTTGGGATGAGGTGCTGTATCCTTTTTTAGGACTCTCGATCACATACCCCCCAATCTACCTTTAGACACATATGTTTAGCGTCCCTCAAACGGCAAGTCCAAATGAGACCTCAGTCACTTAGTAGGGGTCCTCCATGTATGCAAAAAAAATGAATAGAAATCATCAGATTGTAAACTTGTAAAAAAAAAAAAACAATTGGAAAAAAGTCACCATATTGGCCCAGATTCTGAAAGGGCTTAAGACGGCACAACGCCATGTGCGCCGTCGTAAGTCCTAATCTGGGCCGTCGTATCTATGCGACTGATTCTTAGAATCAATTACGCATAGATAACCATTAGATCCCACAGGCGTAAGGCTCTTACGCTGTCGGATCTTAAATGCAATATTTTTTTTTCGCCAATAGGTGTCGCCGACGTCGTTTTCCTGATCGAGTATGCAAATTAGCAAAATACGCCAATTCCAGAACGTACGCGCGACCAACACAGTGAAGTTATGACGTTTACGTAAGATTTGCGACGCGTAAAGTTGCCCCTGGGTATATGAGGCGCAGTCAATGTTAAGTATGGCCGTCGTTCCTGCGTTGAAATTTGAACATTTACGTTGTTTGCGTAAGTCGTCCGGGAATGGCACTGGACGCCATTTAGGTTAAGGTCGAAACCAATGACGTCCTTGCGACGTCATTTAGCGCAATGCACGTCGGAAAATTTTAGGGACGGCGCATGCGCAGTACGTTCAGCGCGGGAACACGCCTAATTTAAATGATCCACGCCCCCTACCCGGATCATTTGAATTAGGCGGGCTTGCGCCGGAGGATTTATGCTACGCCGCCGCAACTTTACAGGCAAGTGCTTTGTGAATCAAGCACTTGCCCGTAAAACTTGCGGCGGCGTAACGTAAATGAGATACGTACGCCGCTGCAAAGATGCAGCGATCTACAAGAATCTGGCCCATTGTCTCTATAATTTCCTTTTTTTTCACAATCAAGTTTTATTGAAAGTAAATGACAGTTTACAAAGTGACATAATTGAATATAGTTAGGGCATATTAGATCTACATGTGTTTTTACATAAAATTGTCAGGGTAAGTAATAATGTGCGGTTTGGTAGTAAGGGGATAAGAAATAATATGATAAGAAAAACATAATTATAATAATAATAATGATGAAATAATAATAATAAAAAATAAAATAATAATTATAATAAAAATAATGTAAATCAATTTTATGAAGTTATATTTTTATTTATATTTCCATGTTTAAATTTCCTAATATGTCATTGTAACTACTCTGTGTTTGCAACACTTAGGCCTTGTACTCACGAGCAGACATGTCCGATGAAACCGGTCCGCGGACCGTTTTCATCGGACATGTCTGCCCGGGGACTTCTGTTCGATGGCTTTACACACCATCGAACAGAAGTCTGCGCGTAAACAATACGCGGGGCATGTGCGCGGTGTCGCCGCGTCGATGACGCGGTGTCGCCGCGACAATGACGCGGCGACGTCGGCGGTCCTGCCTTTTAAATGCTTCCACGCATGCGTCGAAGTCATTCGACGCATGCGAGGGATGGCGGGTGGCAGGACAGTACGGTAGGTCTGTACAGGACGACCGTACATGTCGGGGGGACAGGTTTACAGCGGACTGTTTTTAAAGCAAGTCCAGGAAACAGTTGTCCGCTGGAAACCTGTCCGATCCGCCCGAAAATGGTCCGCTCGGGCCTACACACGGCCAAACATGTCTGCTGAAACTGGTCCGCGGACCAGTTTCAGCAGACATGTTTGGTCGTGTGTACGGGGCCTTAAAGTGAACCTGTCACTTGTCAGAACCACCATGTCCAGAGTTCAGACAGTTACCAAATCAGCCTCTTGGGCTAGACCTTTTGGCTGAGACAAGGGCAGTTTTTGTTACCAGACCGCAATTGCTAGCCAAAGCACATGCGTTGGCACTTATTTATTTAACCGCTTAAGGACCGCTGCACAATTATCCTATCCCCTGTGACCTCGCCCATGGGACCCGCGGACCCGATTGCCACCGGTGTCCCGCGATCGGGTCACAGAGAGGAAGAGCGGGGAGAGGTAAGTGTAAACAAACCTTCCCCGTTCTTCCTAGTGTGGCTGTCACTGATCGTCAGGTCCCTGTGTTAGGGAACGACAATCAGTGACGTCACACGCCCCCCCCACAGTAAGAACACTCTCTTAGGTCACACTTAACCCCAACAGCGCCCCCTCCTGGTTAACCTCTTCACTGCCAGTGTCATTTTCACAGTAATCAGTGCATTTGTATAGCACTTTTCGCTGTGAAAATGACAATGGTCCCAAAAATGTGTCAAAAGTGTCCGATGTGTCCGCCATAATGTCGCAGTCACAAAAAAAAAAAAAAAAAACGCTGATCGCCGCCATTAGTAGTAAAAAAAAATTAGGCATTAGGCTCCTGACGAGGACTGGGGTACTCACTAGGTCCATCTGGCCGAGACCAGATGGACCCCTTCCTCTGGAGGGTCTGCCGAAACAGACCCACCCAAGTACTCAGTGAGGCTCCTCCAAAGGGAGACCCCATGAGAGAGGGCGAACTAAGCCAGAAGGCTACGTCCACCCCCTCCCAAAATATTTAGGGTAGGCCCGAGGACCCACACCCTAGCAATCACACTGTGACAAATGTGTACCAACCAACAAAAAATACATAAAAGAGACAAACACTGGGATAAATAATAAGAAAGTGGGGAGAAGGAAGGTAGGAGAAGTGAAAATGACCATGGTGTATCACAATGGCCGGCCCTTCGGGCCGAGAATCAAAAATCCCTCTGGTCCTAGCCAAAAGGCTCTGCCCTAGAGGCAGGTGCGAAAAAAGTGTGTGTAGTGAAGTGACCAAGGTGCCAAAACTCTAAGTGCCCCTCAACACTTGTGCGAGCTATGGTACCCCTGGACTGCCACTCCAGGGGCACATTCACCACAAGCTTTTCTCTCAACCCTGACCAACAGCCAGTCCACCAGGCCTTTTGTCTAGGTGGACCATGATTGTGCCTTGCCCCTGTCAGGAGCTCTGTGACCTTACGCGTCAGGGTAAGGTACTTTTTTATTCACTTATGGGTATTTTGTTTTTGCGCACAACTGCAGGTGAAAAACAAAATGTTTTACCAATTCAGCCTTGTTGTCCAGGATCAGAAGAATGCTGTAACTCTTAGTGCATTCTTCCCGACTTCTCTCCCAAGTTTCTAGAGTTTTTTGAAAATAGTAGCATTTGGAACCAACTAATGTCCATCCCTTGGGGCAGGGGTCACAGGCACTGCTTCTGATGTTTCCTGGAAAAGAAAGAACAACCTTGAAATTTTCAGAAGCTCATAGCCGAACTCAAGGAGATCTGAAACTTCTCCCTTACCAGGAGGCTAGCACTTATACCCATCCAGCACTTCACTCCCCCCACAGAGGGAGCTCTGCTTGGGCAATGAACAGTCCCTTGGCATCCTCATGTCCATGGACGTCAGGACCTTAAAGCACTGGAGCACTGGGAAGAAGACACTGTGGGGACCAGTCTAGCAGAGCAGAGGATTGGCTAAGTAAATTTACTTTTTCATACCCCCTGGACCTAAACTAGCCATTGACCATTGTACTGCAGGTGCAGCCTCACTGCAAGAGATATGTTTACATTTTCCTGGAGATCAGATTTATAATGCATGTAATCCCTAACAATAACATTTTCATATTTGCTCCCTTTTAGTCTCTTAAATATAAAATGTGAAATGTTTTGTGATAAATGTTTGACAAGGTAAAAAAAAATGCATACCTGTTGATCCTGCCATAAATATTGTGAACTGACAATATTCTATATTATGATTGTTCATCAGACAAAACAAAATCCATTATAAAAAAAAACAATGTCCCCCAATAAAAATGTAATATTACTGATGTAGCGCCTGGTTACTTCCAAGTACCGGTGCTATCGAAATTTAGTGGGTGATCAGAGCATTAATTGACTCTGATCCAAATTGTTATGTTCAAACAAGATCTCTTTTTCAGCTTGGCTGTGCTGTGGGCTCATTCTGTTGTACTGGGGTGTTGTTCCCACCCCAGTGCAGTAGATGGCAGCAGTGGAGTGAAGGTTTGGGTGCTTTTCCCCCGGCAGCCAATCAGGAGGTTTGAGCCTCGCTGTGCATGCTGGGGGAGGGTATTTATGGGGCAGATGCCATTAGTCTGGGTCATCTTCTTCCAGTGTGGCACCCACCTTTAGGGTGGCCACATTACGCCGCCCCGGCGTTATGGCCTACCTGGCCGAGGCGTGCGTGCCATGCGGTGTTCCTGGTTTCCAGGACCATGTTGGTCCGGAACATTTGAGCAGCGGCGGGGACCCAGTGATCGACTGGGTTCCCATTTTTGAAGATCCCAAGCGGCATAGCTGTTTGGTGGGGAGTCCATCTGCGGAGTGCCAATGAGAGGCTGGTGATCCAAAAGGATTACGACAAACCACTGGGGATCAAGGTAGCCGGACACTGAGGAATTGATCACCTGTCAGTCGGTACCTGAGCGAATAGAAGAAGGAGATTCAGGCACAATTCCTTAAGGAGGGTTGTCTCCATAATTGTAATCAGAGAGGGCCTCTGGCAGAGGTTTCTCCCTGAGTCCATTCCAGGAGGGTCTGTGGCAGAGACTTTTTCCTCAAGTTCAAGGTTCGAGTGATACTCTGGCTGCCAGGTCAGTGAGAGAGGCCTGTCCGGGTACACTCAGGCAGGAGTGGTCCGGAAAGTGTTACATGTGGGAGCAGGACTGTTTCCAAGTACTACGCCTAAATCTGCTGTTCTTCTTCATTTAACTCTATCCTTTCATCACCAGTTTATTGTTTTTACCTGGCTGGGTAATAAAGAGTACATCAAACGACACCTGTTGCGGACATTCCTTTACTACTGCTATATGCGCCATACACCCCTAGGAATTCGGAGTGCCACAAGGTAAATATGCCACCCAAAACAAACCAGCAGCTCCTCCGGGGGTAGTGCTACACTGATATCATCCAACAATGTAGATTCAGTGGCAATCACGATCAACGTCAGGAAGATCCGCTGTACTCCCATCACTAAGGCCGAGTTCACACATTGGTGACTTGGATGAGGGTTTCTCCGCATCAAATTTGCGTGACAGGGGAGTGTGACCCGCTCTCAATGAAGGCAGATCACACATGTCCGGGGTGACTGCGATCCAACTTTAATAGGGGTCCTGTGCATCTTTGGGTCCGGTTCAGGTGCAAATTCAGGCAAAAATTCTGACCTAATTTGCACCTGAACCAGTGTAAAGAAACTCACTAAATGACAGTTCCCAGGAATCCAGTGATTTTGGGTGATGTATTTCACCAAATACAAGCATAACCATATTTGGTAAATAACATTTACCTGCCACTTTATTTACAGGGAACTGTCCTTTAGTGGCGGTAGTTTAACCACTTGCTTACTGGGCACATATACCCCCTTCCTGCCCAGGCGAAATTTCAGCTTTCTGCCTAGTTAGGGAGAAGACATGGCTCCCTTCGGGCCCATAGGCCTGGAGGCTTTTTAGTTCAAATTTATTTTTGGATTTTTGGTTTTATTTACTTATTACATTTTTTAATTGTTCCTATGATCTTCGATCAACTGCCGACTGGGCGACAGGCTGGATCCCAGATCCTTGTAGTCCCCCCAGCTTCGGCCATCGAGCGTGTACCAAACATATCTACGCGCTGGGTTGTCCACGACAGGCCCGTCGCTCTACGGGAGGCCGGTGAGCTATACGCTCCAGGGCATGCATATGACCAGTCTAGAGGTCCGAGTCGCAGCAGCCGGACTGACAGTCACCTCCGTTACCATGCAGGAGATGGTCTGTCTAGGATGCTTCCAGCATAAACCCTCAGGAAGGGTAAGTAGTTACCACCTTGCTTCCGCAGGAGGACAGGGCTAGGCATTCCTGGAGAGGTGAGTAAAGGGCTCTATCCCCTTTCTCCCCTGCCTCCCTTCCCTCCTCCCTAGGCTCTCTGAGCTAGCTGCTGGGGAGGGGGTTCCCCTGGGGAGCTTCACCTGGGGGGAACCATGTACATTCACTAAATCAGTGTATAAATTGCCAAGAGAGATTGCTTACCTGCGTCCTGCTCCATGCTGTCGGCGACCATTTTTCCTGTGATCCATGCTGTATTGTTTGTACTTGCACTGGCAACCATGTTCTTGTGGCCGCATTGTATTGGCCTCTATTGACGCTTGGCGGCCATACTTTTGGTGATTTCTACTATGTTTACTTCCTGGGGTGTTACATCTTGCACTGACGGCCATGTTCTTGTGGCCGCACTGTGTTTTGCCTTTAGTGGCCACCTCGGCAGGCATTTTTCATAGGATCCAGGTGGTATTACATCCATGCTCGGCGGCCATGGTTTTTAGGGCTGTACTGCATCGAGCGGCCGCTCGGCAGCCTTTGCAGTGTGCTCCAGATATGGTGCTGTGGCCCGGGCATTGTTTGGTCTTGCGGCCTTTTGCCTCGGTAATCCACAAGGTTGGCGGCCATTTTTCTGTGGCCACGCTGGGTGGGCTTCTAGCTGCCATTCAGCAGCCATTTTTTGGTAGCCCCACAATGTACATATGGATAACACTGGCGGCCATGCTTTTGTGGCCTCGGCGCTGTTGGCCTCTAGTGTCAGAGCGGCGGCCATCTTTATCATTTAAGACAGAGACACAGTCACAGTCAGACAGAGACACGCTGCTGACTAGTTAAACTGAAGAGCTGACAAAAGCAGTAGCCCTATTAAGTAGCCAGCTATCGCAGCTATCATAGCCTTTAAAACTGCACAGACTGACAGACACACTCTGCTAGTGTTCAGCGGACAAGAAGCAGCTCAGCTACAAAATGGCACCGTACTACTAAGTTCCTGGGTGGTGAGTCCTCTGGTGAAGCTAGGAGGGTGAGTTACTGTACCTTGCTTGGGAGTCCCTGTGTCAGGCGTGTGGGCAGCATGGTGTCAGAAGCAGACATTTTTTCCCCTGAGACACCTAAGCTGGCAATTGATCCCCCTGCACCCGATGTATCGGTGGACGCTATGTCGGCAATCCAAGATGCCTTTGTTGCCAAGGTGAAAGCAGTGCGTGGGAAAATGGGGGCTAGAAAGCGCCCCCTCCCCCCGCCATTTTCTGGGGACAACTCAGATACAGAGCCAGGCCCAGCTACGGTTTAGGACTCTGGCTCTGAGGTATCTGAGGATGCAGACCTAGATTGGCCAGACAGTGAGGATGACTGCGGACCCAGGTCAGCACGCAATAGGGCTCTGGTAAGTGACCTTATCACCGCAGTGCGAGATACTCTAAAAATAGAGGGGTCTGCAGAAGCAACAGAAGCGCCGGCCCTTTTGGGTTCCTTAAGGCGACCTGCACTGCTAAGGTGTTCCTTTGTGTGTCTTACTTAGACAAACTTTTATACAAGGAGTGGGACAAACCACAGAAGACTTTTTCAGTACCTAAAAATCTGGTGGTGCGTTACCCTCTTGAGGAGAGTTTCTTGAAGAAATGGACCTCGCCCCCGATAGTGGACCCTCCTGTGTCCAGACTAAACAAGTTAACCGCCATACCGGTGGAGGGGGCTCCTGCCTTCAAAGACCCTGCGGACAGGAAGGTTGAGGCGATCACCCGCAACCTATACACAGTAGTAGGTTCGGCGGTATGCCCAACCATAGTTGGGGCCCTGGTGTCTCAGACACTCACAGAATGGGAAAAAATGCTGCTCAATGGGTTAGAAGCACGTCAGGCTTCCCCGGACGAGGTAGCCCTAGCTGACCAGCTGGTACAGGGCCTAAAATTTGTTTGCGAATCAGCCTTGGACACGATTCCTCTGCTGGCCAGGGCTTCAAGCCATGCGGTGGTGTTACGCCGTCTACTTTGGTTAAAGAATTGGTCTGCGGACCAATCTTCCAAGAAAGCCCTGATGGACTTGCCCTTTAAGGGTGACAGACTTTTTGGAGCTTCCCTGGATGACATAATTAAACATGCCACAGGAGGTAAGAGCACGCTGCTCCCACAATCCAAAAGGGGGAGGGAGCCACGCCGTAGGCAAGGGCCCTTCTTCACCGCACACAAGCATTTTTTTCGTCCGCCCAGTGCAGCAGGTAAAAGACCTCAGGTCGATAACGCACCTGCTCAGGGACAGAGACGTCCCTGGTTTCGCAAACCCAACAAACCTGCAAACAAAGCTGCTTCCGCATGAAGGTTTGCCCCCACCCATCTCTCGGTGGACATTTTAGGTTCACAACCAGTGGGTTTGCGAGGTAGTCTCTTCAGGGTACAAGATAGAATTTATATTTTGCCCACCAAACAGATTTTTTCCCTCCAACCTCCAGCTTCAACCGACTCGTCAGGAAGCCCTTTTTGGGGCAGTTCAGGACCTGCTGAAACGCGGGGTGGTTATTCCTGTCCCAGTACAAGAACAGTTTCAGGGGATTTACTCCAACCTGTTCATAGTACCAAAAAGGGGGGCGTCCGTCAAATTCTGGACCTCAGGGCCCTCAATTGCTTTGTGAAGGTGCAAAGATTCTGGAAGCAATCAATTCGATCTGTCGTCACTGCCCTCCAGCCGGGTACTTTCTGGCATCCCTGGACATCAGGGACGCCTACTTACATGTCCCCATATGCACAAGGCATCAGAGATATCTGTGTTTCGCGGTCGGGGAAGACCACTATAAATTTGAGGCTCTCCCATTTGGCCTGGCATCAACACCAAGGGTGTTCACCAAGGTGCTTGCCCCAATTCTCCTACTAAGACAACGTGGCATCGCTATTGTGGGCTACTTGGACGACCTGCTTCTGAGGGCCGCTTCAGCCTCAGAATTAGAGGTGAGCGTGTCTATAACCTGTCAAACCCTCCGACACTTTGGTTGGGTACTGAACATTCAGAAGTCAGTTATGGTACTGACTCAATGCCTAGTATATCTGGGGTTGATTCTGGACTCCTCAGAGGCAAAGGTTTTCTTCCCTGTGGAAAAATTGCAGACCCTCTGGGCTGCGGCAGTTGACATCCCAGAAATGGTCTTCACTCTGCTTTTGCATGCGAGTCCTGGGCCTCACGGTGGCCTCCTTCGAGACAGTACCATATGCGCAATCTCATATGCGAGTGCTACAGAAGGAAATTCTGTCCAGATGGGACAAGTGCCCATCATCCCTGGATTATCAAATCTGGGTGAGCCACCAGGTTAGAACCTCTCTAGTTTGGTGGCTGACCTCACCGGCACTCCCGTCCGGAAAGTCATTCCTTCCTTATCAAAGGATAGTCATCACGACGGACGCCAGCCTTACCGGTTGGGGTGGAGTCTGGGGGGTTCAGTCGACCCAGGGTCGCTGGTTTCCGGAGGATTCCCACTTGCCGATCAATGTTCTGGAACTTCGGGCGATCAGGCTGTGCCTCTCCACATGGTCTCAGAGGCTAAAAGGGCATCCAGTCAGGATCCAGTCGGACAACGCCACAGCGGTGGCATATGTCATCAAGGAGGAACAAGAAGCTCGGCTGCAGCATCAGAAGTTGCTCACATCCTAAGGTGGGCAGGAAGGACCATACCAAGCCGTATACATTCCGGGCGTGGAAAACTGGCAGGCGGACTACCTGAGTCACCAGATGCTGGACCAAGGAGAATGGTCTCTGCACCCGGATGTGTTTCAGCTCCTTTGCCAAAGATTCGGCAAGCCACACGTAGATCTCCTGGCATCTCGACTCAATCGGAAGGTATTGAGGTTTGTGGCCAGGTCAAGAGACCCATGGGCAGACGCGACAGATGCGTTAGTGGTGCCGTGGAGTCAGTACCGGCTAATCTATGCCTTCCCTCCTCTAAAGCTCCTTCATCTGCTTCGCAGAGTGGAGGCAGAGGGGATTCCAATGATTCTAATTGCTTCGGATTGGCCTTGGCGACCTTGGTACGCTGATCTAGTGTGTCTAGTAGCAGACGTCCCTTGGCGTCTACCGCTGAGAGAGGACCTGCTGTCACAAGGTCCCATACTGCATTTTGTTTACAGTCGCTGGCTTTAACGGCATGGCTATTGAAAGCCAGATACTAAGAGATTGGGGCCTATCAGATTCTGTGATTGCTACCATTAGAAAGGCTAGGAAGTTATCCTCTAGGAGGATTTACCATCAAACTTGGAAAGCTTACTTAGCCCTTTGCGAGGAAAAGAAGTGGAATCCACAGACTTATTTGGTGTCTAGAGTCCTGCTGTTCTTACAGCGTGGAGTGGACCAAAGGCTTGCGTTAAGTGCGATTAAGGGGCAGATTTCTGTACTGACTGTTTTTCAGCGACCTCTGGTGACTCACTCTCTAGTGAGAACATTTGTACAGGGGGGTTTGGCATGTGGCCCCTCCGGTCCGCCCTCCGTGGAACTTGAATCTGGTTCTCTCAGTGCTTCAGAAACCACCGCTCAAAGAGATTAGGGAGATTCCCTTGTTGACACTTTCTCAGAAGGTGGTCTTTTTGGTGGCTGTTACGTCAGTTAGACAAGTTTCTGAGCTGGCAGCCTTGTCATGCAAGGCTCCTTATCTGATCTTCCACAAGGATAAGGTGGTGTTTTCTACCTAAGGTCGTCTCGGCCTCCCATCTCAATGAAGAAATTGTACTTCCATCCTTGTGTCCTCATCTGTCGCACCCTAGAGAGGCGGCGTTACATTCCTTGGATGTTGTCCGAGCTCTGAGAGTATACTTATCTGCTACTGCTCCGTTCCGGAGGTCAGACTCACTGTTTGTTTTGGTGGCTGGTCCCACGAAGGGCCTAGCGGTCTCGTCGGCCACCATCTCAAGGTGGATCCGACAGATAGTGATTCAGGCTTACGCCATAAAGGGTTGGGCGCCCCCAGTTGCTCCACACTTAAGTGAAAAGCCACCACCAAGTATCAAAGCCGCTTACCAGAGGGCAAGCTTGATTCAGCAATCGGCTATAGCCCAGCTGCAGCCTTTGAAAGCTGAAGTAGACTCACAGGGTAGACGTTCCTGGAAATGGTTTCATCCATATTCATAAACTCCACCGAATGGACATATGCGGAAAGAAGATGCACCATAGCATAATTCCGTATAACTTGTTTATTTAAAAAAAGTAAGTGGTACTTACAAGAAGCAGATAAAATTGTAGCATATAAAAACAGATGCCGGCCGGCAACAAAACGGAGCCCTTCCTCCTCACATTGGTGTGGTGACGTCACTGCGCGTCCATTATTTGTGCACACACTGAATGGTGTACACTTGAGCTGTTTAGAGTTGCAACTCCTCAGTTGAGGAGCTTTGTTTTGTTTTGGGGTGAAGTTTAATTTTATGCTGTTCCCACCCCTTGTTTTTTTTACACTGCTTTGGGACGTCCCACTTTGTCAAGATTAAGGCTGTGTCCATCCATGAACAAAAGAGAAAATAGGATTTTATACTCACCGCAAAAAAAAATTCTCTGAGTTCATGGATGGACACAGCACCCACCCCTCCTTTTTATGTTTGTACTGCTTTTTGATAAACTGATCTGCGAGATGCAGAGAGAGGGGGTATGCCCAGGGGGCCCACCCCCTGGGCGGGGCTGTAGGGTGTATATGATGTGTTTAACATTTACTATAAGTTTCTGCCTAGTCACTCCTAAAGGAATGCTAATACCCACTTTGTCAAGATTAAGGCTGTGTCCGTCCCTGAACTCAGAGAAAAAGATTTTACGGTGAGTATAAAATCCTAATATTTTTTACTTTTTGCTATAATACATTTCCCCCCAAAAAAATTTTTTTTCAGTTTAGGCTGATATGTATTCTTCTACATATTTTCGGTTAAAAAAAAAACGTTATAGCGTCTACAAAATAGGGGATAGAATTATGCCATTTTTTTTTATATATTTTTTTTTACTAGTAATGGCACCAATCTGCAATTTTTGTCAGGACTGCGATATTAAGGCGGACATATCAGACACTTTTGACACATTTTTGGGACCATTCACATTTATAAAGCGAACAGTGCTATAAATTTGCACTGATTACTGTATAAATGTGACTGGCAGGGAAGGGGTTAACACTAGGGGGCGATCAAGGGGTTTAATGTGTTCCCTAGGGAGTGATTCTAACTGTAGGGGACTGACTGGTTACGCAGACGCAATTGCTTTTTGAATCTACCCCACTGTGTCCATCAAACGCAGCCACTGTGCCCATCAAACGCATCCACACCAGATTCAGCCACTGTGCCCATCAAACGCAGCCACTGTGCACATCAAATGCAGCCACTGTGCCAAACGCAGCCAATGTGCCCATAAACCACAGCCACTGTGCCATCAAACGCAGTTACTGTACCAAACGCAGCCACTGTGCCCATCAAACTCAGCCACTGTGCCCATAAAAAGCAGCCACTGTGCCCATCAAACGCAGCCACTGTGCCCATCAAACGCAGCCACTGTGCCCATCAAACGCAGCCACTGTGCCCATCAAACGCTGCCACTGTGCCCATCAAACGCTGCCACTGTGCCCATCAAATGCTGCCACTGTGCCCCAAATGCTGCCACTGTGCCCCAAATGTTGCCACTGTGCCCCAAATGTTGCCACTGTGCCCATCAAACGCTGCCACTGTGCCCTAAACGTTGCCACTATGCTCGATAAATGCTGCCACTGTGCCCCCACCTGCCCACCATCTGCCCAGCCCGTCTCTGTTGGGCAGCGGGTGATGGCGGCAGGCGGTGAGCGGTGTCTGGTGTCCTCCATTTCTTCCATTCTCCCGCCCGCTCCTCCTCTCATCCTCTTCTATGATTGGACACCTGATATGTGTCCAATCACAGCGCCTGTTGTTTAGGCCAATCAGGTGACAGGTAACACAGACCCGGTGGACCTGATTGGTTGAGAGGCAGGTCAACGTTAGAAAAGCGAATTCCTTTGCTTTGCGAACACACAGCTGAGTGAATAGTGAACGCACAGCGTTGTGCCTACTATTCACATTTTTGGGCACCTAGTAGAGCCACTAGCTTCCAAAAAACACCCCCGCCACTGTAGTTCAGGTGCCCGGTGCTCAAAAAGGGGCCGGACACCTGAATAGGGGGTGTCAGCATCGACCATAGATAGATTCATTCAATGCATGAATCTATCTATGGCAGCGCTTCTGCGCCCTTTATGGATGCACCACCACTGCATACAGCGCAGAGCACCGGGATCACAATGCAGTGAAAGTCAATGAAATACAGAGCAGAGTGTACACAGAGTGGTAGCCCAAAGTCAAAAACTTGGGTGAAGTATCCAGACATACTGAATATATGGACAAAATTAGGGCATCCCTGTCCACTGACTTTTTTTTTAATTATTATTTTATTTAAAATATCATTAAAACAAATTCCACAAAATAACACGTCACAGATATACATGTCATTATACATCATCAAACATAAGTGTAAAAAAAAAAAGACAAAAACAATTCAAGTCATAAAACCCCCCACACATAAAACCCCATATCACAAATCTTTCCCTCAAATCACTTTCCCGTAAACCACTAGAGACTAGAAATTATTCCACTTCTCTATCCCTCCACCAAAGCTCATCATCACTCATCCTACAAAAAAAAAGGACAAAAATTAATACCACACAAAAACCAAAACCATCACTCCGATCCCTTCCCACCTCCCATCATCCACCTCCCCTGCATTTACCTAAATCCCTCCCACACCCTTCCAAAATACATAAAACATTACACCTCCTCCTCCCACCCATAACCCCAAATATACACACACAACTATATAATATACCCCTCCATCCTCCCACTTTGCGATACCATCCCAAAAAAACAAAAAAGGAAACTTATGTAGCACCCTCCTAGGTGCTAGATTGAGTGTATATAGTTTTTGGTTTCTCTGCCTAAAGCGGAAGTAAACCCATCCATAAAACAGTTTCATTTCTGGCACGTGCCGGAAATGTAATGCTCCCTTTGGTTGTGCTCTCAACCATGCTGTCAAACCATCCAATGGCTGGTGTCATAACTGATCACATGTGCAACATCATGGCAGTTGTAGATTAAACAGAGGCCAAGATGGCAGCTTCCTTGGCTGAAAACGATAGGAGGGTTTACTTCCACTTTAACAGGGAGACAGCTTTGCAAATCTATGTTCTGTCTGCTTAAAGTGGTTGTAAACCTTTGTGTTTTTTTACCTTAATGCATCCTATGCACAGGCCCGTCGCGACAAGGCAAGCAAACCAAGCAATTGCTTGGGGCCCCGAGCTGGCCTAGGGCCCCAAGCAGGGCCCTTGCCTCGCCACGCTTCCTATAAATGCTGCAGTCCCCTGAGCGCAGAGAACTCTATAGAGAGCCCCAGGCGGCTGCAGCACTGCAGTGCTGTCTCTCTCGTCAGCGTGGCGGAGCTTCCTCCTGTCAGTCCGGCCGGGTACCGCATGGTACAGAAATAGGAGAAGAATATATATGGACAGCCACACTCCGCGCGGTACAGGAGATTTGGTTTCCTGTTCCCAGCCGGGCTCACAGGAAGTGCACACTGAGTGCTCACTTCCTTTCAGTCCGGCCGGAAACAGGAAACTGAATCTCCTGCCGCGCAGTGCCGCACGGTACTGCTACGGTCGGTAGGGAGGGGGGAGTAAAAGGAACATAGGGAGGGGGGAGTAGTAAGAAGAACATAGGGAGGGGGAGGAGGAGTAATAAGAACATGGAGGCAGTAAGAAGAACATAGGGAGGGGGAAAGGAGTAAGAAGAACACAGGGAGGGGGCAGGTGAGGAGAAGGGGAGATGAGAAGAACACAGGGAGGGGGGAAGTGAGGAGAAGGGGAGATGAGGAGAATACAGGGAGGAGAAGGGGGTGAGACGAACGCGGGGAGGGGGGAGATGACGAGAAGGGGAGATGAGGAGAACACAGGGAAGGGGGAGGTGAGGAGAAGGGGAGATGAGGAGAACACAGGGAAGGTGAGGAGAAGGGGAGATGAGGAGAACACAGGGAAGGTGAGGAGAAGGGGAGATGAGGAGAACACAGGGAGGGGAAGGAGGTGAGGAGAAGGGGAGATGAGGAGGACACAGGGAAGGGGGAGGTGAGGAGAAAACAGGGAAGAGGGAGGTGAGGAGAAGTGTAACATCTTTGATGTTTCTTTTCGCAGGACGAGCGCAGCTGTGCCTTGTCCTAGCAGCTGCGCTCCGTTCTGCAAGACGTCCGCGTCACTTCCGGTGCACGGACGTCTGCGTTCCAAGCTGGAACGCGGAAGTGCGTCTCAGCACCCTTCCCGTTTTCCCCGCGAAATCGCGGCTATTTAAACTTGCCACAGATGACGGCAGGGTGTTTGGTTATTCTGTTGGATGCCTGCCGTCACCTGTGGAAGAGCGGATCACACCACTGAGCCCAGGAGCCTCTGAGGACCGTCCCCCGTTCCAGCACCTCTGGCGAGCGATCACTGTCCCCCTGCACCAGCAAGCTGTGAATCACCAGCCTTCAGCACTTGACACTAGACCTTCCAGGACTCCTTAACAACAAGTGCCCTGGCTTGCTCCTACTTACATCCTGCAGCAGTGTACCACAAGACCCAGCAGAACCGCAAGTATCCTGTTCATATTCATACCTCTTGAATTGTGTCAAACCCATTTGCTTGCAACCCAAAAGGACTGCTTTGCACCTGTATTTCTGTTGCTATTCCTATTGATTACTCTGATGGACTATGCTTACTATAGTACTAAGCCTATATTGTGAACTAACAATATATTATCAGATATTTTGTACTCTGCCATAGATTCTAGTGTGACATATTACTGCCTAGGAACTATACAGTAGGATTCCTTTTCATTCAAATAGACTCTATTACTAATGACATTTATGATTTATGGCTTATGAAATAATAAGCTTCCTTATGTTGGTACGGATTGAGGTTGTTATGAATTAACCCCAAACTTTCTGGCTAAATAAGAGAGTGATTTGGTGGTTAGACCTGAGAAGCCTCTGCAGCTGAGATCCAACAGTTCTAATTACTTCACATAGGCAGTGACATTACAAGAAGGGGATATGAGGAGAACACAGGGAAGTGTGAGGTGAGGAGAAGGGGAGATGAGGAGAACACAGGGAGGGGAAGAGGGTGAGGAGAACACAGGGAGGGGGGAGATGACGAGAAGGGGAGATGAGGAGAACACACGGAAGAGGGAGGTGAGGAGAATGGGATATGAGAAGAACACAGGGAAGGGGGAAGTGAGGAGAAGGGGAGATGAGGAGAACACAGGGAGGGGAAGGAGTTGAGGAGAACACAGAGAGGGGAGGGGGGCGAGGAGAACACAGGGAGGGGAAGGGAGTGAGGAGAACACAGGGAGGGGAAGGAGTTGAGGAGAACACAGGGAGGGGAAGGGGGTGAGGAGAACACAGGGAGGGGAAGGGAGTGAGGAGAACACAGGGAGGGGAAGGGGGTGAGGAGAACACAGGGAGGGGAGGGGGGTGAGGAGAACACAGGGAGGGCAAGAGGGTGAGGAGAACACAGGGAGGGCAAGAGGGTGAGGAGAACACAGGGAGGGGGGAGATGACGAGAAGGGGAGATGAGAAGAACACAGGAAAGAGGGAGGTGAGGAGAAGGGGAGAGGAGGAGAACACAGGAAAGAGGGAGGTGAGGAGAAGGGGAGATGTGAAGAACACAGGGAAGGGAAGGGAGTGAGGAGAACACAGGGAGGGGAAGGGGGTGAGGAGAACACAGGGAGGGGAGGGGGGTGAGGAGAACACAGGGAGGGCAAGAGGGTGAGGAGAACACAGGGAGGGCAAGAGGGTGAGGAGAACACAGGGAGGGGGGAGATGACGAGAAGGGGAGATGAGAAGAACACAGGAAAGAGGGAGGTGAGGAGAAGGGGAGAGGAGGAGAACACAGGAAAGAGGGAGGTGAGGAGAAGGGGAGATGTGAAGAACACAGGGAAGGGGGAGGTGAGGAGAAGGGGAGATGAGGAGAACACAGGGAGGGGAAGGGGGTGAGGAGAACACAGGGAGGGGAAGGGGGTGAGGAGAACACATGGAGGGGAAGGGGGTGAGGAGAACACAGGGAGGGGAAGGGAGTGAGGAGAACACAGGGAGGGGAAGGGGGTGAGGAGAACACAGGGAGGGGAAGGGGGCGAGGAGAACACAGGGAGGGGAAGGGAGTGAGGAGAACACAGGGAGGGGAAGGGGGTGAGGAGAACACAGGGAGGGGAAGGGGGTGAGGAGAACACAGGGAGGGCAAGAGGGTGAGGAGAACACAGGGAGGGCAAGAGGGTGAGGAGAACACAGGGAGGGGGGAGATGACGAGAAGGGGAGATGAGAAGAACACAGGAAAGAGGGAGGTGAGGAGAAGGGGAGAGGAGGAGAACACAGGAAAGAGGGAGGTGAGGAGAAGGGGAGATGTGAAGAACACAGGGAAGGGGGAGATGAGGAGAACACAGGGAGGGGAAGGGGGTGAGGAGAACACAGGGAGGGGAAGGGGGTGAGGAGAACACAGGGAGGGGAAGGGGGTGAGGAGAACACAGGGAGGGCAAGAGGGTGAGGAGAACACAGGGAGGGGGAAGGTGAGGAGAAGGGGAGATGAGAAGAACACAGGGAAGGGGGGTGAGGAGAGACTGGTAGGGGAGGGTGGGGGAGAGGAAAGACCACTGAGGGGCAGGACAGAGCTCTAAGGGACAGAAGAGAGAGCTCTATAGGACAGCCTGGAAAGGGGGCAGACAGCCAATTCAAGTGTCAGAGGTATACAACCAACCAAGGGTATCTAACTGCTTACTTGAATTCACTGGAAAGGGTCCAGGATGTTTCTGGAAGATGACAGCCTTGGTGATACTGTAAGACAGTTGGACTGGACAACATTCCCTCCACCCCCACACCCACACCCACACCTATCACCATACGGCAGAATACAATTAAAATCCCCCACCATTAACGTGGGTTTCCTCCCCCTAGAAAAGTCTCAATTTATCAAACAACACAATTCTCTCATTTCTATTAGTACTTGCATGCACTCCCGCCACCCAACATACCACACCCCCATACTCAAACTACACTACCACACATCTTCCCCGCATTACATGAATAATTGTTTTAATTTTACATTTGTTTACTCTTAAAGAGCACTTTCTTTAGGGACCAAACAGCGGCACCATAGGGCCACTCCGCAGCTTTGGGTTCCTCTGCTAAATTGTAGTCCTGCAAGACAATGATGTCACACTTTGATGCAGCTCATAATCTCAGAACAGTGGCTCTCCTACATACCAAGCAAATGCTCTTTACACTCAAAGATGAGAGCCTTAGCTGCATCATATGGGCATACTCTGGGCAAACAAAGTCACAAGAGAAGCATGATTCTCATGAGGGGAGTCTTGCCCTTGAAACTGTTCTACAAGTTGGCCTAGGTGGGTCCTCTGTTTTAACCCCTCTCATCTCCACCTTTGGCTCAGTCTTACGCTGATTCCCCTTTGTCTGCTTCCAAAAGCCTGTTACCTGCTGGAAGCTCTCAACCTGTCCCGGGTTGGCAAAAGCCTGGGTGGATGCATCTGAGTCACCGGTAGACATAGCAGGGCTTGGACATACCTCTATCTAGCCAGAGGACGATGGAGACTCTGGACTTTTCCTTTTCAGGGACATGCTTTGGTCCACTTCCTCCCTATACAGGTCCTCCACCTCTTCTTCTCTTTCCTCTTAATTAACCTCTTCCTTGCCTCTGTAACCAGGGCTTCAGCTTCAACTTTCCTATGCGAGAAAAATATTCCCCTCCTCGCTGACTACATCACTGGGAGGACCCAGAGAGGGAAACTTAAGCTCCAGCACCACAAGAGGCGCCTGGACATTCTCGATTGGTTTTACCCCTCGTGCCACATCCACATAGGAGACTTGGGCCTGAGCCACAACAGTCTCACTTGCACTGCCCTCACATCTGCACGCTCCGCCCTGTCATGGTGCAGCACAGGACACTGCCTTGCCAGGTGCCCTTCATTGCCACAGATGTGACATTTCTGATCTTTAGGAGAATCAGCCATAACATGCCCTGCCTTATAGCATTTAAGGCATATGTGGGACCAGGTACCCCAGGTAGTCACAGTTACTTCGGATCGAAAAAGCCTGAGGATGGTGACATACTCCCCCTACTCCATCCTGGTCAGCCTTGAACTGTGCCAAAAATCGTCTTTGACCGTTAAAGGTCCCAAACACATTTGTGGGTTTTGTGCCTGGAGTCACAATAACACAGCAAGAATACAGATATCTCATCATCTTTTACAAAAGGAGTGTACATGTGTACGGTCGCAAGCACCCACTGCCTGGACTCACTTAATAGGGGATCATCTGCCTTCTGACTTTCTCCCAACATAAATGTCTGAGCATCCTTCTTGGGCCAGAAGGTAATGTCGTAGTATCCAGAGCTAGGGAAGCACCCAAGATATCCTAAGGCCCCTTTCACACTGGGGAGGGAGGTGCGGTGGCGGTATAGCGCCACTAAAAATACTGTTGGAATTGCCGTGGGATTCGGCCGCTAGCAGTGCGGTATTAACCCCCGCTAGCGGCCAAAAAAGGGTTAATACCGCCCAAAATGCTCCTCTGCAGAGCTTCCCATTGTTTTAAATGGGAAGGAGTGGTATACACACCGCTCCTCTCACCGCTCCAAAGATGCTGCTTGCAGGAGATTTTTTTCTCTCCCGCAAGCGCATCGCTTCAGTGTGAAATCCCTCGGGCTTTCACATTGAGAATGCTGGGCAGGAGTTTTTCAGGCGCTATTTAGGCGCTATTTTTAGCGCTAAACCGCCTGAAAAACTCCTCACTGTAAAAGGGGCCTTACGCTCCATGCCCAACATGTCCTCCACAATATCCTTCTGAATGTTATATAGGACACAATCTCAAATCTTACGTTCGGCCACAACCAGCCTAACTCTATTGGAAGCTTCAGGAGCATGCATCACCATCCCCCCGCCAAAAGCACCACGATACACTTACAAAGAATGGCCAGATAAGGGGATCGCTTCTTGTTGCCATGGGACTAAGCCTTAAGCCAATAGCAGCAAGGGGACACATTTCTCCCTCCCCCCAAGGCCGACCCTCACCGCAGAGGTGATCAAATACCACCAAAAGAAAGCTCTATTTGTGGGAAAAAAAGGACGCCAATTTTGTTTGGGAGCCACGTCGCACGACCGCGCAATTGTCAGTTAAATCGACGGAGATGCCGAATCGCAAAAAGTGCTCTGGTCTTTGGCCAGCAAAATGGTTCGGGGCTGAAGTGGATATTTATTATAGCAAATAGTAAAAAATATTGTGTTTTTTTTTTTCTAAATTTTCGCTCTTTGCTTGTTTATAGCGCAAAAAATAAAATGAGAGCCACGTCGCACGACCGCGCAATTGTCAGTTAAAGTGTGACAGTGCCGAAAGCTGGAATTTTGCCTGAGCAGGAAGGGGGTATATGTGCCCAGTAAGCAAGTGGCTAAAGTAATGGCAACATTTATTTATTTTTTTTCTTCATTTTTTTTTATGAAGTAAAAATAAAAAAGACAAATGGATATAAATTACTACTAAAATAAAGCTCTATCTGACAACAAAAAAAGTTATGTAAAACCCAGTTGAGAACAGCATGGCATGAGTAATTGTTACTTAAAAAATCATAGCACTGACAAACGGCCTGTATAAGAAGAGATATGACGGGCTGGTACCTCCTCCTCCTCCACAGATTAAAGCAGAACTTCAGCAATTTTTTGAACTTTACATCTATTATATCTTCTGCCCTTGTTGTTGTTGTTTTAAAGGAGTTGTAAAGGAAATGTATATATATATATATATATATATATATTTTTTTTTTTAAAATAGCAAACATGTTATACTTACCTCCGCTGTGCAGTTCGTTTTGCACACAGTGGCCCTGGTCCTCCTCTTCTGGGGTCCCTCTGCGGCTGTCTCGGCTCCTCCCCGCAGCAACTACACACAGACATGCGAGCAAGCTCGCATTGGGGTGTAGCTGTTGCGGGCGCGCTCCCGCGATACAGTGGCGGCCATAGCCGCCGCTGCATCACTCGGCCCCGCCCCCCGGCGCGCCGAGTCATTGGATGTGATTGACAGCAGCGCCGAGTCATTGGATGTGATTGACAGCAACTGCAGCCAATCAATGGCCGGGCTTCGACTCGAGGAGGATGATGGGGGCGAGCGCGGGTTTTTGAAGGGTCAAGTAAGTAAAACGGGGGCTCGGGGGGAGGCATCATCTGATGTTTTTTTTTTTTTTACCTTAATACATAGAATGCATTAAGGTGAAAAATGTTTTACCTTTACAACCCTTTTAACTTTGGATAGCAAAACATTTTTTTTCTGCCAGTAAATGCCTTATACAGCCCACTTGGAGGGGTGATGAGCCATAAGAGGGCCAACGAGAGCTGCAGGTGTCTGTTAAAGCTGCATGATTAATCATCAGGACGTTATCGTGATTTTTTCCCTGTTGCGGTCCTGAGAAATGGTTTCCCGATCTTTGGTATGCAGAGAATTTTGTCTCTGCTCTCAGCACTTAAAGGAACACTAAAGGATTTTTTTTTTTGTAAAATAACAAACATGTTATACTTCACTGTGCAGATCGTTTTGCACAGAGTGGCCCCGATCCTGGTGTTCTGGGGTCCCTGGGAAGCTGTCTCGGCTCCCCCCACAAGAACTATCCACCTTCATGCAAGCTCCCTTGCTTGGTGGTTAGTCCTTGAGGGTGCGCTTTCCCGTGATACAGCCAATGGCTATATCACGGGAATCACTGTATCACTCAACCTCACCCCCCAGCACTCAGCCCCACCCCCCAGCACTCAGCCCCACCCCCCAGCACACCGAGTCATTGGATGTGAGTGAGTGAGTGAGAAACTTGTAAAGCGCAACACATGCGAACTGAATAGCCTCTGGGCGCTGTATCCATTTCATGGGTAAGGAACCCCTTGACCTCAGAAGAGATGGGTTTTAATCTTTCTCCTGAAGGCCAAGTGGTCCGACTCCAGTCGGATGGTGGTTGGCAGTGCATTCCACAGACGAGGTCCCTGGACTGCAAATCTTCGATCTCCTTTGGACTTGTATTTGGCTTTGGGTATCTGGAGTAGGTTTTGATTGGTGGATCGCAGAATGCGATTGGGGTTATGGGCTTTTTTTATTTTTTTCGCATAGATATTGGGGGGCGTTTCCTTGAATACACTTATGTATTAGGCAGAGTGCCTTAAAAGTGATTCTGTATTTTACTGGCAACCAATGAAGGGATCTCAGTGAAGGTGAGATTGATTCCCATGGTTTTTTTCCGATCACTAGTCGAGCGGCCGTATTTTGAACGACTTGCAGACGAGTGATTTGGTATTTGGGGAGTCCTAGATAGAGGGCATTTGCATAGTCGAGTCTGGAATTGATGATTGTTCCCACCACTACTGCAATGTCCTCTTTCGGGAAAAAGGGCGTGAGTCTGCGTAGTAGGCGCAACAGATGGTGGGATCCGCTGACTACTGACCCTATTTGTGCATCCATAGAGAATAAAATGGTAGTTGTTGCAATATTTTATGTTGCACTGTATTTGCGCAGTGGTCTTTATTGGAAAAAAATACTTTAATGAATAAAAAAAAAAAAAAAAACTAAACAGTAGAGTTGGCCCGCATTTTTTTGTATAATGTGAAAAATGTTACACCGTGAGAACCGTGAGAGAATTGTGATCTTTATTCTAAGCAAGAAAATTGTGATTCTCATTTTGGCCAGAAACGTGCAGCTCTAGTGTCTGTCTGTGTAAATCCAGGAAGTGAACAGGCAGAAGCTTCAGCTGCCCACAGTTAAGATGGATGCAGCCAGACTCAGTTGAGGGATATTTCTGCAGCATATTTGGCAAGTACAGAATCACAGTATATATAAAATAATATGCAGAGTGGTTGGAGGCAGGGCCATCTTAATGCATGCATCAAGTGCATGGGGGGGGGGGGGGGGCATGATCAGGGCCAGAAAAAGGGGGGGCAGGCGTGGTGTTGGGGGTGTGCACTGGCAATTTGTCTGCTCAGTTGGGAACAGCATTTGTGATATGTAAGTACAAGGGGCAAGGGGAGGGACACAACTCTGATAGATGGGGACACCTAATGCATGGGGATACTGTGATGGAGCCACCTGATGTATGGGGGACACCTTATGTATGGGTACACCTGATGTAAGGGGGCACGGTCATGGTAACATCTGATGTATCATGCCTAGAACACACGAGAGGATTTATCCGCAGAAACGGTCCGGAGGATAAATCCTCTGGCGGATTTTGATCTCCTGGTTGTACTAACTAGGAGATCAAAATCCCCGCGGAATTCCGTCCGCGGTGACGCGTCGCGCCGTCGCCGCGATGATGACGTGGCGACGTACGCGACGCGGTGATATAAGGACTTCCACGCATGCGTCGAATCATTACGACGCATGCGGGGGATGGATTCGGATGGATTGATCCGGTGAGTCTGTACAGACCAGCGGATCAATCCGTTGGAATGGATTCCAGCGGATAGATTTCTTAGCATGTTAGGAAATTTTTATCCGCTGGAAATCCATCCCCGGGGACAAAAATCCGCGGAAACAGATCCGCTGGATTGTACACACCAGGGGATCTATCCGCTGAAACCGGTCAGTGGATTAATTTCAGCGGATCGATCCTCTCGTGTGTACGGGGCCTAAGGGGACACTGTCACAGGGATGACATGTCAACGTGCAATATATGGGCACTGTGATGGGGACACCTGATGAAGGCTGGTAGTGGCCATAGTGCATTACTTTGCCCAGAGGCCTATGATGCTATTAAGATGGCACTGGTTGGAGGGAAGCTTCAGGAAGGGAAAATGTGTTATTACAAATTATGTGAGCAGACTACAGTTCCTTAAGTATACAAGATCTCCTTCCACTACCTCCTCCTCCTCCACATAATTATGTATACAGGATCTCCTTCCACTACCTCCTCCTCCACACAATTATGTATGCAGGATCTCCTACTACCCTCCCCCTCCACAGAATTATGTATGCAGGATCTCCTTCCACTACCTCCTCCTCCACACAATTATGTATGCAGGATCTCCTACTACCCTCCCCCTCCACAGAATTATGTATGCAGGATCTCCTTCCACTACCTCCTCCTCCACATAATTATGTATGCAGGATCTCCTTCCACTACCTCCTCCTCCACAGAATTATGTATGCAGGATCTCCTTCCACTACCTCCTCCTCCACAGCATTATGTATACAGGATCTCCTTCCACTACCTCCTCCTTCACACAATTATGTATGCAGGATCTCCTACTACCCTCCCCCTCCACAGAATTATGTATGCAGGATCTCCTTCCACTACCTCCTCCTCCACAGAATTATGTATGCAGGATCTCCTTCCACTACCTCCTCCTTCCACAGAATTATGTATGCAGGATCTCCTTCCACTACCTCCTCCTCCACAGAATTATGTATGCAGGATCTCCTTCTACTACCCTCCCCCTCCACAGAATTATGTATGCAGGATCTCCTTCCACTACCTCCTCCTCCTCCACAGAATTATGAATGCAGGATCTCCTTCCACTACCTCCTACTCCACAGAATTATGTATGCAGGATCTCCTTGTCCTACCTCATCCTCCACAGAATTATGTATGCAGGATCTCCTTCCACTACCTTGTCCTCCTCAGAATGATGTATGCAGGATCTCCTTCCACTACCTCCTCCTCCACATAATTATGTATGCAGGATCTCCTTCCACTACCTCCTCCTCCACAGAATTATGTATGCAGGATCTCCTTCCACTACCTCCTCCTTCCACAGAATTATGTATGCAGGATCTCCTTACACTACCTCCTCCTCCACAGAATTATGTATACAGGATCTCCTTCCACTACCTCCTCCTCCACAGAATTATGTATGCAGGATCTCCTTCTACTACCCTCCCCCTGCACAGAATTATGTATGCAGGATCTCCTTCCACTACCTCCTCCTCCTTCCACAGAATTATGTATACAGGATCTCCTTCCACTACCTCCTCCTCCACAGAATTATGTATGCAGAATCTCCTTCTACTACCTCCTCCTCCACAGAATTATGTATGCAGGATCTCCTTCCACTACCTTCTCCTCCACAGAATTATGTATACAGGATCTCCTTCCACTACCTCCTCCTCCACATAATTATGTATGCAGGATCTCCTTCCACTACCCTCCTCCTCCACAGAATTATGTATGCAGGATCTCCTTCCAATACCTCCTCCTCCACAGAATTATGTATGCAGGATCTCCTTCCACTACCTTCTCCTCCACAGAATTATGTATACAGGATCTCCTTCCACTACCTCCTCCTCATCCACAGAATTATGTATGCAGGATCTCCTTCCACTACCTCCTCCTCCACAGAATTATGTATGCAGGATCTCCTTCCACTACCTCCTCCTCCACAGAATTATGTATGCAGGATCTCCTTCCACTACCTTCTCCTCCACAGAATTATGTATACAGGATCTCCTTCCACTACCTCCTCCTCATCCACAGAATTATGTATGCAGGATCTCCTTCCACTACCTTGTCCTCCTCCACAGAATTATGTATGCATAATCTCCTTCCACTACCTCCTCCTACACAGAATTATGTATGCAGGATCTCCTTCCACTACCTCCTCCTCCACAGAATTATGTATGCAGAATCTCCTTCCACTACCTCCTCCTCCACAGAATTATGTATGCAGGATCTCCTTCCACTACCTCCTCCTCCACAGAATTATGTATTCAGGTTCTCCTTCCACAACCTCCTCCTCCACAGAATTATGTATCTTGCATTACTTAAAATCTGTATATTCAGGAGAAAAAAATTACAGAACCAAATACAACACAAACCGGGAGCATTAGGAATTTTCTATTACCTTTCAGTTTTGAAATTTGCTCTTCAATTCTTTTATCTAGGAATGAAAAAGAAAATATTTATATATTGTGAGGGGTTAGCTCGGTAGCGGGGTGTGTGACCCCTTTTTTGGGTTCACCACACACTGATTTTATACAGACTGGCAGTCGAAGACAGTTAAAAAATAAAGTTTTTAGTTTATTTTTCCCTCTTGCTGGAAAATAGTTGCAAGCATCCAAACAGCATAAACAAAACAAAATATAAAATAAATCCTACCCACTCTGGGCGTCTACCTTCCACACAGGAACCTATCTAAGGAGTCTGGCTCAGCCTAGCGCTGGGCAGACAATGCTGGACATATAGCAGAAAACAATAGTCTTTTGGGTTTTTATCACACAGAAAAGTCCATCCTTTCCTCACCTCCTCTCAGAAGACTTTCAAGGCTGCTCTCCTTGCTCAGAAAGCCTCAGGAATGATCCAGCAACAAAGTGGCAATCCTCTGGCTACTTATAAAGGCCTTGATTGCTTCATTCTAAACAGCTGAAGCTTTTCAATGGCCTTTAGCCTTCCTCTAGCTACGTTTGTAACCGATGCCCGATAACAATCTGTGTATCATCTAAACAAGGCAGAAATGTATGTCCTGTCAGTGACAACACCCACAGATTTACCTGACTTCCTGTCGCAATATACATTTTTTTTCATGAATAAGGACTCAATTGAGCAAATGTTTACAAACCTAAAGATAAAGTGAGCAGATTGTACAAAAGTCAGTGAATATTGATAATCTTTACTGCAAATATTGTACCCTCCTCCTCCAGAAACTTTATATTTCCTGTACTTTTCACAAAACTTCACTTCTATGTATTCAGGAAATCTTATTACCCAACTGAATTGATGTAAAGACAGGAGGTATTAAATACTCACCATTACTCTTTAGCTGTGAAATTGCATCTTCAATATTTGTATCTAAGGAGAAAAAACAATTCACAGCAATTCATTGGATGATGTTTGAGGACTCACATTAGTAAATGTTTAGAAAACGAAAGATATAGTCAGCAGATTGGACAAAAGTGTTTTGAATATTGGTCATATTAACTGCAGATATTGTACCATCCACCTCTATATATTATGATATATAATATATGATGGACTTGATGGTTTGATGAGGAATGTACATATGTCGTTTTAGAATGGAAGGAGAGTATTCCGGCGGAGTTTAGAAGAGTGTTGTGAGCCTAGCAGAAATCCTGGATGGTCAAGTGATCCCAGTGCAGTTGCCGGAGGAAGAGGATGAGGAATCCCCTCTGTCGCTACAAGGAAGTCTGGTCGCAAAAGGTCCAGTTGTAGGAAGTCCAGTTGTAGGAAGCCCATCGGACTTTTGTCCTTCAAACCAAAGTTTTAGAACTTGCTTTAAAATCGGACTGATGAATGCCTGACCGTTGGTCAAAACCGATGGTTAGTACACAAAAGCATCGGTTCAAAACCCGCGCATGCTCAGAATCAAGTTGATGCATGCTTGGAAGCATTGAACTTCGTTTTTTTTAGCACGTCGTGTGTTTTACGTCACCGCGTTCTGACCCAATCAGTTTTTGAACTGATGGTGTGTATGCACATCAGACCATCAGTCTGCTTCAGCAGTGAACCGATGAAAATGGTCCGTTGGACCATTCTCATCAGGTGGATCGACCGTGTGTACATGGTCTCAGAGTCCTTGTGCATCCCCCATTTTAGTGGTGCAGAAGAAGAATGGGTCGTTACGTATGTGCATGGACTACCAGACTCTGAACCGGCACAACCATCCTAGATCAGTACACAACTCCCCGCATTGAAGATGCACTTCAGTGTCTTATTGGAGCCAAGTGGTTTAGTGTGTTCGATTTTTGAAGAGCGTGTATTATCAGATCCCCATGCATCCAGAAGACCAAGAATTGGTCTTCTACAAAGTCAATCAAATGCCTCAAGGTTTGTTGGGAGTCCCTGCGCCCTTTCAATGGTTAATGGGGAGAACAGTAGGAGACATGAATCTTGTGGAGGTGCTGGTATATTTGGATGACATCATTGTGTTAGGAAGAACGCTAGAAGAACATGAAACTCGGCTGGAAAAGGTTTCCCGCCTCCATGAAAAAGGATTGAAGTTGTAGTTGGAGAAATGCCAGTTTTATAGACCCTCAGTCACATATCTGGGTCATGTTGTCTCTGCAGAAGGGGTTGCTACAGACCTACAGAAGTTGGAGGCTGTTATCACCTGGCCCAGGGCAAGGACTGTAAAAGAGCTAAGACCTTTCCTGGGATTCTGTTCCTACTATTGACGTTCTGTGGCTAGCTTTGCCAAGATTGCCCGGCCTCTTAATGAGCTGTTGCAAGTGACCAGAGGGCGAAGATGAAGTCAAAGCCAAAAAGGGTGGTGCTTGCAGGAAGGGAAAGTCGGTTCATGGACAGTGGACCCCTCAATGCTTAAGAGCATTTTGGCAGCTGAAGAAGAGTCTCACGGAAGCCCCAGTCCTGGGTTATGCTGACCCTGGCCTACCCTATGAACTTCATGTGGATACCAGTAGAGAAGTGTTAGGAGGAGTTCTATATCAAGAACAGAATGGAGGACTAAGACCAGTGTCCTATGTGAGTCGAAGCCTTACCCCATCTAAAGGAATTACCCTGTCTATAAGCTGGAATTTCTGGACCTCAAGTGGACGGTGGTGGATAAGTTGAAGGACTATCTATATGGGGCAGAGTTCATTGTCAAGACTGATTGTTAAGGGATTATTAACGTACATTCTGACTTCAGCTAAATTAGATGCTACAGAACACACGTGGCTGGCAGCTTTGGCATCATTCCGGTTCAGTTTAAAGTATCGGCCTGGACTCGGAAACCGAGATGCAGATGCTTTGTCCCACAGGCCTCATAGGAAGGAAGAAGAGCCAGAGAGTTGGGCCTATGTAACTGAAGAAGGTGTGCAGGCTTTCTGTCAGGGCATGGCCCAGAAGATGAAGGGAGGTGTGGTTGCTGAATATATCAGGGTTTACCCCTCTGGAATACCAAGGCACTACTGTGGGTTGACACAAGTGAGAGAAGAAGGCCTACCCTTGTTGACAAAGAGAGACTTGAGGAAAGACCAAGAACAGGATCCCTTAAGCCATCTGACTATCCAAGCCCTGAACAAGCAGGATCCCAGGCTATTGCTGAGAAGCTGTAACGCCGCCGTCGTTACTTTAAGTACAACGGGAGCTGCTGCTTCTTCTCCTAGCAGCTCTGCTCCATTCTAAACAATCGGCGTATCACTTCCTGTGCGCCGCCACTGCGTTCTACCCTGAAACGTGGAAGTGCGCTTAGCCAGGCGCCGCTCCAATTCCTCATCTCGGCGCCCAATTTAAACCTCCAGCGGTGACAGCATGGCGTTCCTCTATTTTGCAAGGACGCCTGCTGTCCCTCGGATCAGTTTCCCCGTTCCGAGCACCACCTCGCAGCAGGCTGGACCCCGCTCCAGGACATCCCTGTACAGCACCACTAGGACCTCCACTCTCAGTCATCTCTGTACTGCACCACCACCTCTTCCAGCATCCTTGGTGATCCAACACCTAACCGCAAGTACTCAGATCGTGTTCAGTAGCTCTCATATGCTGTGACCTGTGCTAATGTTATCGAGTATTGTGGGAAGCCTTTCATGCCTGCTCAGTAGTTATCAATTGCCTTGAACGGTTCCAATCATACCAAGTATTGCTGCTTCCTCTGATAATTGCTCAGAAGATCTCACATACTCATGAACTTTATTAATCAGACCAAGTATCACTGCAAGACTCTCACACCAGCTCTGTACTACTTATATGCCTCTGAACTGTGTTACCCATACCCAAGTATTGCTCTAGCTCTACAGCTCTAGTACTGCATGGTCTCTTCATTTCCTCACGTCATAGTCCTTAGTTTACACCTTTACTTTACTAATGCCTATGAAGGAATAAGCGTCATTTATTTATTTGAGGCTGTGATGACTGAACCCTAACTCTCTTCAGAGTTTGAGAGTGAAACCTGGGTTCATACCTGAGAAGCCGCCGCAGTTGCGATCCACACATTGAGACCCCCTGATTGGCGTACCGTTACAGAAGCACTATAAATGGAGCCAAGACCCTACATAGGGAGTGGAACCAACTGCAGGATTGAGTTTTGTATAGGCAAGGCCCTTCGGGGGATAAAAAGGAGAAATGGCAATTGTTCCTTCCTGAGAAGCTTCGCCCCCCTGTTCTGACATCCCTGCATGATGATCACAGACATTTAGGAACAGAAAGGACATTTCACTTGATTAAAGATAGGTTCTACTGGCCTTACATGAGAGGGAAGGTAAAAAGGTATTGCCACTCCTGCTTGGCTTGTATTCAGCATGAGACATTTCCCAATGGGTCACTTGCAGAGACAGGAGCCATTAGACTTGGTTTGCATTGACTTTCTGTGCCTGGAACATGATACAGGTGGAAGAAACAGTATCTTGGTAATGAGTGACTGATCCTTTCACCCATTACGCACAGGCCTACCCTACCAAAGAATAGAAGGCAAGCACTGTGGCTAAAGTTCTTGTAGAAAAGTTTTTTGTGCACTATGGATTGTCTGTACAGATCCACTCTGACCAGGGAAGAGATTTCGAGAGTTAACTAATTCACCAACTGTGTACTCTGTTGGTTATCAAGAAATCCCATACTACACCATACCACCCTCAGGGGGATCCCCAGCTTGAACGATTCAATCAAACTTTGTTAAATATGTTGGGAACTTTGCCTCCAGAGAAGAAGCAGCATTGGGGTAACCATATCGCAGCAATGGTGCATGCCTACAACAGCACTAAGAGTGATGCTACTGGTTATTCCCCTTATCGCCTTATGTTTGGGAGAGAAGCTTGTCTTCCTGCTGATCTGGCTTTTGGTACTTTAATTGACAATATCTCTTTGACGTCCCACAAAGGCTATGTTGATAGACTACGGAAGAAGAACCTGCGACAGGCCTATGAGAAAACTATGGAATATGTCTCTACTAGAGAATCAAGAAATAAGCGAAACTTTGATTTGAAATTAAGAATACAAGACTTACAACCATGGGATTGAGTGTTGCTGAAAAATATAGGGGTGCCATGGAAACATAAGTTGGAGGCCGCAAACCTATGTTATTTGTAAACCGCTCCCTGGGTTACCAGTGTATCAAATCAGACCTGACGGAGAAAAGGGGCCTTTGAAGATGTGGCTCTGTGTTATCATCAGGAAAAACAGGGATTGAAAGGGAGAAAGAAGAGGAAGATATAGTGACTGTGCCTTTCTGGTTGTGGCTTGCAGAGAATGATTCGGAGGCTAGAATTTTTGAAAGAGAAGGAGAAAGGAGAGGTAATCACCAAAGTGTCACCAAGAAAGACAACCAAAGTAACTAAGACGGTATGCCGGTCTCTCTGCCACCTTTCAAGAGAACTGATGGGATCAAAACTGAAAGAGTTACCCCATAGAGAGAAACCGGGGATTTGATAGACTACTCTGGTGAACTTTTACCAGTTCCTGAAACAAGTTGCTATACTGAAGTAGGAGGCCTTTGCCCAGAAAGGGAGAACATAGATTGTGAAGAAAGCTCCTCTACTCCTCTGGAGGGGGCTAATGTTTCATACTCCACGTTGAGTCCTGAACCTGCAAGTGCAGATCTTTCAATGGAGCCTGATGTTCAGAGCGGTGCCAATGAAACAGAAGACTTTGTACAGACTGCAAAATGTACATCCTCCCAAAAGACTCACCTATGACATGTTGGGAGAGAGCTCTGAAGAACTCATTCATACTATTTGCAGACCATCTCCTAATTCTACACCCTCTACTGTTAATTTGATGGGGGGGTGACTCTGCTCTGACCTCTGACACCAATGGGTAGGACACGGCAATTGCCCTGGCCTGTTCAATAACTGAGTTTAAATTAACTGAAAAAGTGTTTAGATGGTTTCAGAGGAATTCAGAAGTGTGTCAATACTTGTTAAATCTAGATTGTGGTCGATGTTATTATGAAAATCACTAATAATTACTTTTTTTCCTCACTAGGTATAAGGTGGATTTCTCCAAGTCTTTAGGGACCAAAGAGTTTAAGTGGGGGGAGTGTTTAGTCAAGGTTTGCTACTGTGCTTATCATTAAGGGACAGTTTGTTGTTTTTATATATGAGTTTGGCTCCCTCTAGTGCATGCTGGACTCTATGTGTGTTTTTTTTTTCCTCCTGTGAGAATGACCAGAGCAATGCATCATGAAACGTGTAGTCCGGGATGAAGAAGTGACACTGTTAGCCGGACCAATCTGGAACAAAAGTTGTCAGAATGCTTTGGGCACAGAGCAGCCTGCTGGGAGAGGAAATAAAAGGGTGGGTGTGGCCTGTTTTCGCTCTCTTTGGATAACATTCTGACCCTACCAGCAGCAGGTCTGTGTGACAGGGAGTGGAAAATCTGCAGCCTACACAGCGGGGAGCCAGATAGCCAGCCTCAGAGGGATCTTAGAGGACAGCATCGCTATTCCAGCACAGCGGAGCGGCCTGCATTCCAGACCATCTGGAGACACCTGCAAGCAAGTCCACTGGGAGCTGCAGCGCGGCCTGGCGGTACCATTTCCACCAAACAGGGACACAGAATTCTGGCTGGAACCCTCTATCCATCTGATGTCCATAGTAGTGAGCGGGAAAAGCCCCTTGTGATAGTTGATAACAGTATTGCTGAGTCATTTTTTTTACAGACTGGCTGGGGATACTTGTAGTTCCACGGATATGAATCTACTTCTTTCCAGACCTCACCCAGCAAGCGCGTGGGTCCCATTCTCCCCATTGTGCTTTAAAGTCAGTAGTGTGAACATTTTTCTGACATAGTTAAAGAGGAGCCTACATGTGGTAACATTGCTTCAGATAAAGTGCAGATTAGTTCATTTTTGTTCTTCTTTCCACCTTGGATTACAAATTTTACTGCAGTATAAACAGGCTAGCTGAAGATAACCGGAACTGAAGGAACACTTATCATTTCTTCTTTGCTGTGCGCAACTTCTTTACATTCCTTTGCTAATGCATTGAGCCAATCTATAGGATATTGTTCAATTTACATTATGTTCAATATATGCATATGTTCATCACTGTTTGCTGGTCTGTGTGTTGAGGACACAGAGGGAAAGTATCCAATATATGTGTTACAGTGTTGGGTATTTGTTTCTCTGTCTACCTCTTCACATGGGCCTGGTAGTGGATTTATGTCAAGCATCTTTGTGTATCAGTTGTGAGACCTATTCACTGTTAAACTAAAGCTTTGTTAATTCATGCCATTCTTTGTGTTCAATTTATCTCAGTAAACAAATCTGAGTGGTTCAGTGAAACTCAGTGAGTTTCTCATTCCTATCACAGCTGTGGCAAGATGGAAGCTAAGGTGTCAGAGGTAACAGAGGATTTGCAGAGTCGAGGTAACCAATGGGGTATAGAGTCTACTAGCAGCCCTCACGGGGTACCGCTACATGTCACTTCTATGTATTCAAGAACTCTTATTACACAACTGAATTGATGAAAAGACAGAGGCATTAAATACTTACCTTTACTCTTCAGCTGTGAAATTGCATCTTCAATATTTTTATCTGAGAAAGGAAAACAATTCACAACAATTCATTTTCATGATGTTTGGTTTCTAAACATTTGCCAATGTAAGTCCCTCCTCCTCCACAGAATTATGTATTCAGGATCTCCTTCCACTACCTCCTCCTCCACAGAATTATGTATGCAGGATCTCCTTCCACTACCACCTCCTCCACAGAATTATGTATGCAGGATCTCCTTCCACAACCCTGCTACTCCACAGAATTATGTATGCATGATCTCCTTCCACTACCACCTCCTCCACAGAATTATGTATGCAGGATCTCCTTCCACAACCCTGCTACTCCACAGAATTATGTATGCAGGATCGCCTTCCACTACCTCCTTCTCCACAGAATTATGTATGCAGAATCTCCTTCCACTACCTCCTCCTCCACAGAATTATGTATGGAGGATCTCCTTCCACTACCTCCTCCTCCACAGAATTATGTATGCAGGGTCTCCTTCCACTACCTCCTCCTCCACAGAATTATGTATGCAAGATCTCCTTCCACTACCTCCTCCTCCACAGAATTATGTATGCAGGATCTCCTTCCACTACCTCCTTCTCCACAGAATTATGTATGCAGGATCTCCTTCCACTACCTCCTCCTCCACATAATTATGTATGCAGAATCTCCTTCTACTACCTCCTCCTCCACAGAATGATGTATGGAATATCTCCTTCTACTACCTCCTCCACAGAATTATGTATGCAGGATCTCCTTCCACTACCCTCCTCCTCCACAGAATTATGTGTGCAGGATCTCCTTCCACTATCTCCTCCTCCACAGAATTATGTATGCAGGATCTCCTTCCACTACCTCCTCCTCCCCAGAATTATGTATGCAGGATCTCCTTCCACTACCTCCTCTTCCACAGAATTATATTTCCCATACTTTTCACAAAACTTCACTTCTATGTATTCAGGAAATCATATTACCCAACTGAATTGATGAAAATACAGAGGCATTAACTACTTACCTTTACTCTTCAGCTGTGAAATTTCATCTTCAATATTTTTATCTGAGAAGGACAAACAATTCACAGCAATTCATGTTCTTGATGTTTGGTTTCTAAATATTTGCCAATGTAAGTCCTCAATCTTAAGCTATAGCCAGCCAACTGGACATAAGTGTTTTGAATATTGGTCATCTTAGCTGCAGATATTGTTTCATCCTCCTCCACATAATTATGTATGCACTACCTCCTCCTCCACAGAATTATGTATGCAGGATCTCCTTCCACTACCTCCTCCTCCACAGAATTTTGTATGCAGGATCTCCTTCCACTACCTCCTCCTCCGCAGAATTATGTATGCAGGATCTCCTTCCACTACCTCATCCTCCACAGAATTATGTATGCAGGATCTCCTTCCACTACCTCCTCCTCCACAGAATGATGTATGCAGGATCTCTTTCCACTACCCTCCAACACAGAATTATGTATGCAGAATCTCCTTCCACTACCTCATCCTCCAAAGAATTATGTATGCAGGATCTCCTTCCACTGCCTCCTCCTCCACAGAATTATATTTCCTGTATTTTTTCACAAAACGTCACTTCTAAATATTCAAGGAATCTTATTACACAACTGAACTGATGAAAAGAGAGGCATTAAATCCTTACCTGAATAAAACAAGGAAAAACACATATGTGGAGTCCGTGTGCCGCGCACCCCGAAAATGCAAAAACAAAAATGGGAAGGTCCCCCAGTGGGGTTTTTTAGCGGCATGATGTTCTCAATAAATAAGAGTGGTTGGATGATATTGAAGTTAAAATCTTTACTTGGTTTCAACATTGAATTACAATAAAATGTACAACATGGTTGGAGCATTTGTAAAATAATGTAGATAATATACATATAGTACACTCTGATTATACATGAAAATAAAAATAACAGTGGCAAAAATCAACAACAATACAATACACGTTACATCATGATTCAATTGTTTCCATATGAGTACCCCGACGCGTTTCGACCTAAACTGTCACGGTCTTCTTCAGGGGAATTGTACTCTGATAGATATAATTAGAAAAATTATTAAAGTTACATCCCTCTAACAAAAATGTTTAACATCTGCTGAGAGAATATTGTTGAAATTATATTTACCACTCAAGGGTTAATGAATTAATATGTTGTTGATTTTTGCCACTGTTATTTTTATTTTCATGTATAATCAGAGTGTACTATATGTATATTATCTACATTATTTTACAAATGCTCCAACCATGTTGTACATTTTATTGTAATTCAATGTTGAAACCAAGTAAAGATTTTAACTTCAATATCATCCAGCTACTCTTATTTATTGAGAACATCATGCCGCTAAAAAACCCCACTGGGGGACCTTCCCATTTTTGTTTTTAAATCCTTACCTTTACTCTTCAGCTGTGAAATTGCATCTTCAATATTTTCATCTGAGAATGGAAAACAATTCACAGCAATTAATGTTCATGATGTTTGAGGACCAACATAAGCAAATGTTTAGACACCGACCTAAAGATAGTGTAAACTGATTGGACAAAAGTGTTTTGAATATTGGTCAACTAAACTGCAGATATTGTACCATCCAACTCTATACAATTATGTATGCAGGGTCTCCTTCCACTACCTCCTCCTCCTCCACAGAATTATGTATGCAGGATCTCCTTCCACTACCTCCTCCTCCACAGAATTATGTATGCAGGATCTCCTTCCACTACCTCCTCCTCCACATAATTATGTATGCAGGATCTCCTTCCACTACCTTCTCCTCCACAGAATTATGTATACAGGATCTCCTTCCACTACCTCCTCCTCCACAGAATTATGTATGCAGGATCTCCTTCCACTACCTCCTCCTCCACAGAAATATGTATGCAGGGTCTCCTTCCACTACCTCCTCCTCCACAGAATTATGTATGCAGGATCTCCTTCCACTACCTCCTTCTCCACAGAATTATGTATGCAGGGTCTCCTTCCACTACCTCCTACTTCCCAGAATTATGTATACAGGATCTCCTTCCACTACCCTCCTTCTCCACAGAATGATGTATGGAAGATCTCCTTCCACTACCTCCTCCTCCACAGAATTATGTATGCAGGATCTCCTTCCACTACCACCTCCTTCCCAGAATTATGTATGCAGGATCTCCTTCCACTACCCTCCTCCTGCACAGAATTATGTATGCAGGATCGTCTTCCTCTACCTCCTCCTCCACAGAATTATGTATGCAGGATCTCCTTCCACTACCTCCTCCTCCACAGAATTATGTATGCAGGACCTCCTTCCACTACCACCTCCTCCACAGAATTATGTATGCAGGATCTCCTTCCACTACCTCCTCCTCCACAGAATTATGTATGCAGGATCTCCTTCCACTACCTCCTCCTTTCCATAATAATGTATGTAGGATTTTTTTCTACTACAGTACCTCCTCCACAGAATTATGTATGCAGGATCTTCTACTACAGTACCTCCTCCTCCACCACACAATTTTTTTTTTCCGTACTTTTCACAAAACGTCACTTCTATGTATTCAGGAAATCGTATTACTCAACTGAATTGATGAAAAGACAGTGACATTAAATACTTACCTTTACTCTTCAGCTGTGAAATTGCATCTTCAATATTTTTATCTGTGAAGGAAAAACAATTCACAGCAATTCATTGTCATGATGTTTGGTTTCTAAACATTTGCTAATGTAATTCCTCAATCTAAAGCTATAGCCAGCCAACTGGACATAAGGGAATTAAAATATTGGTCATTAGGGATGAGCCGAACACCACACCCCCCGGTTCGGTTCACAGCAGAACATGCAAAAAGTTTGTTCGAACACGCAAATACTATTAAAGTCTATGGGACACAAACGTAAAAATTATAAAGTGCTAATTTTAAAGGCTAATATGCAAGTTATTGTCATAAACAGTGTTTGGGGACCTGGGTCCTGCCCCAGGGGACATGTATCAATGCAAAAAAAGTTTTAAAAAACAACGTTTTTTCGGGAGCAGTGATTTTTTTTTTAATTATTAAAATTTGTATTGATTTTTTAACATTTCCATTTAACATTATATCACATATCAAACAGTGTAATAGTGTAAACATCCTTATCTATATCCTATACTCCCCCCTCCCCCCCAAAAAAAGGAGAAAAAATGGGACGCATTGCAGGCGGTATTGCTGCGGTTTCCCATTGTTTTAAATGGGAAGGTAGCGGTGAAGGAGCAGTATACACGCCGCTCCTCTCACCGCTCCAAAGATGCTGCTGGCAGGAGATTTTTTTCTCTCCCGCCAGCGCATCGCCTCAGTGTGAAAGCCCTCAGGCTTTCACATTGTGTACGCAGTGCAGGAGTTTTTCAGGCGGTATAGCAGCGTTTTTTTAGCACTGTACCGCCTGAAAAACTCCTCAGTGTGAAAGGGGTCTAAGCGGTGCTTTACCAGCACATTGGGATTGCAGATGAGGCTTTGCTCGAATAACGCTCGAAAAACACTCGAAAAACGCTTGAAAAACACTCGAAAAACACTCGAAAAACACTCGAATAACGCTCGAATAACGCTCGAATAACGCCCCAGTGTGTAAGGGGCCTTAATAAATGAGGCATGATTCTATCCTTATATGATCCACTGGACATCGCTGTCCCATGGAATAGGAAGTTTAGGGGGGTCAGTTCCATTTCCCCTGGAGATAGCCTTTTAACCCAGGGGTCAATTTCTTGCCAAAACCCTCTGATCTTCGGGCATAACCAGCATATGTGGAGGAAAGTACCCTCCTGCCTACATCCCCTCCAACACCTGGGGTCAGATCCACGTACCCTGGCACATATTTCCGTCGGGCGTAGCGTATCTCTGATACACTACGCCGCCGTAACGTACGTTCGTGGATCGCCGTATCTAGCTAATTTGCATACTCAACGCGGAATTCGACGGAAACGCCACCTAGCGCCCAGCGTAAATATGCACCTACCATCCGACGGCGTACTAAGACGTATGTCAGTCGGATCTAGCCCAGATTCAGTCGCATCTTGTTTTGTGGATACAAAACACAGATACGACGGGGCATTTTAAAAATTACGCGACGTATCCATAGATACGCCAGCGTAATTTGTTTGTGGATCTGGCCCCTGGTGTCTACATTCCTATACATCTGTGCCGATCTCACTGGGGTTCTATACCACCTCGTCAGAAATTTATAAGATATCTCTTGAATCTGTGAACTTGTAGATGTATAGTGTGTGGAGTCAATAAGCTTTCTAATTTGTAACGGTATAAACCTGTGGTTTAACTCTCCTTCCCATTCTCTAATGTAATAAGGTGTTATTTTTTTCCGAGTCCCTAGGACTAATATATACATTTGAGACAATAAGTGTTTAGCCCTCGTTATCTTCAAACACTAAGGCCCCTTTCACACTGGGGCAGGAGGCGCGGTGGCGGTATAGCGGCGCTAAAAACAGTGGCACTATACCGTCGGAATTGCCGCGGAATTCGGCCACTAGCGGTGCAGTATTAACCCCCGCTATTGGCCGATAAAGAGTTAATACAGAAATTGGGCCTTAGGTGTTGGTGGTACCAGAACACTGTAACCCCTCGCAGATACTCTTGTTGAGCGCAGGAACGGGCCCTGCTCTAAAATATTAGATCAAAAATTGTAATTACATGCCCCTGTTAAAAAGGGGCAGACAAATTGGGCATTTGGTGGTAGTGGTGTTGGTGCCACAACACTGTAACCCCTCACATATACTCTTGTTAAGCGCAGGAACGGGCCCTGCTGTGAAATATCAGATCAAAATGTTTTAATTACATGCCCCTGTAAAACAAGGGCACAATAATTGGGCCTTATGCAGTGGTGGTATTCTTAGAAGCTAGCATCATCAAGATTGAGGAGGAATAGGATAGTCACACAGCATAATAGGATAGTCACTCAGCAGTCTTCAAGGGATTCCACATCCATAAAAAAATCAAATCGGTTACATCAGCATCAAGTGCTTGATAGCTGCTGATCCAAGACTGATTCATTTTTATAAATGTGAGCCTATCAACAGAGTCTGTGGACAGGCGCACTATATGACCCATTACAAACCCTACATCAGCACTGAATGTGTGTTCAGAAAGAATGCTGGATGTAGGACAGGCCAGTAGCAAGCTCTGGCCAATGGTCCCTCCTCAAAACCCAGTAACCCAATGGATGCTCTGTTGGAAAGGTCTCCAGGTCTGCTCTTGCCCCTAGATATTGCTGCACCATGTAATGCAGACGCTGGCAATGGTTGCTTAAACCAATCAGACCTTGGCGCTGAGGACTGAAAAATTGTCTGAAGGCATTGGTCAGTCGGCCACCTTCTTCACTGCTCTTCCTCTGACTGAGCAAAGCCTCAGTAACACGTTGTCCAGCACCAGCAAATTGTAACCTCCCAGGGTCTGGAAATGCACTGCACAAACCTTTCTTCAAGGCCTCCTGAAGACGTTTCATCCTCTGCTCCTTCTATGAAGGCAGGATGAATTCTGCAACCTTACCCTTGTAACGTGGATCAAGAAGGGTTGTCAGCCAGTAATGATCGCTCTCCTTAATACCATGAATCCTAGGGTAATTTCGCAGACTTTGCAGAATCAGGGAGGCCATGCAGCATAAGTTTGCAGAGGTGTTTGATTCTGAGTCCTCTGGGTCACTAAGGATCACATGATCCGCAACTACCTCCTTACAACTCTTTGGGTTTCTGGGGACTGAAAACAATCCCTTGAAGACTGCTGCTGAGTGTTATCCTCCACGTCCATGCTGACACAATCCTCCTCCTCCTCTTCTTCCTGTGTGTTTGGCGGGCTGGATAAAGGGGGCCTTGAGAGGTAAGGAAGTCCTCCTCTTCCTCCTGTTGTTCTGCCTCAAGTGCCCAGTCCATTATTCCACAAAGTGTGTGCTCCAACAGGAAGACAGGAGGGACAATATCACTGATACATGCATTGTGACTGCTCACCATCTGCGTGGCCTCCTCAAATGATGACAGGACAGTGCATGCATCCTTGATCAGCAGCCACTGGCATGGCAAAAAAAAGGCAAGCTCCCCTGACCCTGTCCTGGTGCCATACTCACACAGGTACTCATTGATGGCCCTCTGCTGCCTGTTCAGCCGATGCAGCATTGCCAACGTTGAGTTCCACCTGGGGGGTATGTCACAAATGAGACGGTTGGTGGGCAGGTTGCATTCCCTTTCAACATCAGCCAGCAGGAGTCACTTCTGACAATCTATGCCGACACCATAAAATCCCGGGATAAAGCCCCGCCCCCCTCCAGCACACTGCAGGTGATCGAAATAATTTATAGTTGCCAGACAGCAATACAAGCTCCTTCTTTACCTACCAGTTTTCCTCAGACGTGACTGCTCCTCTGTGATGTTCTTATCTGGACGGGATAAAAGAATGAATAATAGGAGATGGTATCCAATAACAGAGAACACAACAATTGATGAGATTTGGATTCAGGTCAAATTCAACTTTAATCTCAATCAAAATTTCAAAACTAAAATACATTTTCTTATATTCAAATTTCTTCAATTTCAACCCATTTCCGAATTCCCAATCATATCTGTTGTCAGACAATTTGCACCGACCCACATTTGCCATCTAGTTTAGTATTAAATTAAGGAATTCAAGTTTTTACAGTAAAATGTTTGTAGGAATATGATGCCCTTTACTGTTTGTATTTGTGAATAACCTAGTTTTCACAGAGCTATGCATAAAAAACGATGTATCATCACTGTCACGATCAGGCGTCGGGCTTGAGGACCAGTTGCTATAGAAGTTGCAGGACTACCACTAACCAGCAGGACAGGTGCAAAGGCAGTCACCCTGGCAGATGACACAGGCTCCCCTGAGGTGCGGAATCTGATGGTGGAGATGGATATAGCTGCATAGCTGCATGGTATTACCAGGTCGCGGTCCTCAGGTTTGCCCCACCAGGGTGTGAACAAGCCGGGGTCCAGTAGCGGATGAGCAGATAACGATCAAACGGCAGCGTGGTCAGGAAACAAGCCAAAAGGTCGGTAATGAGTAATTGCAGGTTGGGATCAGGCAGTAGAGTAGTCAAGGAACAAGCCAAGGGTCGGTCACGAGTGGTAGCAATACAGACTGCAGCAGGGAAGACAAGAGCAAGGCACTGGCAGGGAAGGCACAATAACCTGGCAAAGAGGAAGTGCTGAGACAAGGCTTATATAGGAAGTTCATGGGAGGATCAAGGAGTTCAAGGTTCAACAGCAATCAAGACACAAGGCAGACTTGTCCAATGGATCAGAAAAGATTGTCCAATAGATCAGGCAGGGAGCTATCCAGCATTCCAGATAGCTCAGTGGGAAGAGTCAACGCCAGACACAGAAGAGGTCCCAGGTTCAAGCCCAGGTCCTGACAATCACTTCCTGTCTCTGGGAGACTGGTTTGGAAACCCCAGAAGGAAGCGAGGAGCCAGGGAGAAGGGCACATGTCTCCATGGAAGAACTGTAGTAATTCCAGACCAGGAGCAGGAAATATTAGGCAAGTCTTATTTTATTAATTTACTATTGTTGCCCTACATGTTTCATCATAGGATGACGTCATCAGGGGCACCCCTGATGACGTCATCTTATGACGAAACACATTTGAAGGCACTTGTGAAGAAACTATTTTGTTTTAAATCTAAACAAGACCGAGAATAAATCTAAGGAAGGATCCAAACTTTACTTAACTGCCCAGCCCGCTGACAACCGAATCAACCTATCTAACAGTATACATTAAAACAGGGGTTTAGTCTGCACACATTTGCAAATACATGCGTAAGCAACAGAGCCTCGTCACGGCCCCCTGGTATCTGTAGTCCTATCTCTAGCTTATGAGAGACTCCACAATGGAAGCACATGCATTCTGATGGATGGGTGGAGGTCAGGTGGACTGAAGGGAGCCCACCCCTTCTTAAAGGTACAGGGACAGACTGAACACCCAGCGTGTTTTTTTACATGAAAATTGTGTTTAAATCTTTTAATAAATAAAACTTGATTGAGGATTACTGCACCATGAGGTTTGTTTCTTTGTGTTCCTGGAGACCAGGTTGCCCGTATTTATCTTCCTTTGCCTGTTTGGTAGTGATGTGTTGGGATCGAGGGGTCTTCTTCTTATAACATCCCATGCCCATTTAACCTTTGCTATGAGGGTCCACAGAGGAGGCTAAGCGGCAGTGTGATCAGGTGCTGGTGGTGGTTTTCTCTCCTTTTTACACTCAGTGAATACTTTTTTTGTTTATAGCGCAAAAAAAAACCTCAGTGGTGATCAAATACCACCAAAAGAAAGGTCTACTTGTGGGTAAAAGGGGATATTATTTTTTTGGGGGTAAATCGTTGCACGACTGCGCAATTATAAGTTAAAGCAATGCAGCGGCGTACAGCAAAAAAAAGACCTGGTCTCGAAGGGGGTAAATCTTTTGGAGGGCAACTGGTTAACCGCTTGTCACCCGCCGGCTGTCAAATGACGGCTGGGCAGTGCGGCTCTTGTTCTGGCCAGGTGTCATACGAAGTCCTCGGCTTCTCTGCCTCTAGGGGGCGCCACGTCACTCAGGTACAGGTACAGCTCTATTTGTGGGGAAAAAAACATAACAATTTCATATGTGTACAATGTTGTATGATCGCGCAATTGTCATTAAAAACGTTTATCGATTGGTTTGCGCAAAAAGTTATAGCATCTTCAAAATAGGGGATAGTTTTATGGCATTTTTATTAATATATGTTTTTTTTACTAGTAATGGCGGCGATCTGCGATTTTTATCGTGTCTGACATTATGGCGGACACACCGGACACTTTTGATGCCATTTTGGGACCATTGTCATTTTTACAGCGACCAGTGCTATAAAAATGCACTGATTACTGTGTAAATGACACTGGCAGTGAAGAGGTTAAAGGGGTTGTAAAGACAAAAATATTTTCCTCTTAAATTAAAGTCTGACAGTAGCTGATAAAGTAAAAAGTAATGTTTTGCATTATAACTAGTTTGATACCTGTTGAAATTGAGCTGTTTTATTCACCTTCAGCACTCCTGAATCATTATTCTCACGGACTTCCTGGTTTGCGGTGCGCATTCATTCTTGCTACATCACGGCCTAATGGGAACTACAGTTCCCATTAGGCTTAGCCTCCATGCCTGTGAGGGATAAGAGAGCATCTTCACGCAGGGCTGTAGTCATAGGGAGCGGGGGAGCACATTCTGCTTTCCACCATGCAAAACGGCTCAGATGCTGGTGGAAAGCAAGAAGAGGAGTGACAGGAAATGGCATTTTCAAACCTGGATTACTGTATTTTGGAGGTCAAAAGGAAAAACGAGGTAAGTGATATTTAAATGCTCTAGCTTACAGCAATAAATTGATCTAATAAAAAATGAACCTTTAGTGTTCCTTTAACCACTAGGGAGCAAGGAAGAGGTTACGTGTGTCCTAGGGAGTTATGCTAATGTGAGGGGGCTGGGCTACAAGTGACACGACAACGATCACTTCTCCCGATGACAGGGAGCAGTAGATCAGTGTGCTGTCACTAGGCAGAACAGGGAAATGTCTTGTTTACAAAGGCAACCCCCCCGTTCCGCCACTCTGTGACACGATCGTGGGCCGCCGGCGAACATCGAGTTTGTGGGAACCGCGTGCACGGTCACAGAGAGTGCAGCTGCGTGCCCACACCCGCCACATGGCTTCTGGATGTACAGGTACGTCCATTTTCCCACTGCTGCCATTCTGCTGACGTATATCGGCGTGCAGCGGTCGGCAAGTGGTTAAATCAGTTTCTGTATAGGAAAGGAATATATTCAGTTTGATTAGGTGCAGAATATTTGGAGTATAATTTATAGAAGTTGTCAGACAACAATACAAGCTCCTTCTTCACCTACCAGTATCCCTCAGACGTGACTGCTCCTCGGCCATGTTCTTATCTGGGCGGGACAAACCAATAGTAGAAAATGTTATCCAATGACAGAGAACGCACATATCCAAACTTCATTCCCAATCCAGATTTCAAAACTAATTTTTTTGGTTTTTATGTTCAAATTTCTTCAATCTAAGCCCATTTCTAATTCACAATCACATTTGTGGTTAGAGAATTTGCACTAATCCATATCTGCCATCTAGTTTAGTATTAAATGATGAAATTCAAGTTTTTCAAATGAAAGGTTCTATTAAAGCTACAGTGAACAAATAGGGTTATTTACTAAAGGCAAATTTTTTATTGCACTGAAAGTGCACTTGCAAGTGCAGTCGCTGTAGATCCGAGGAGGACATGCAAGGGGAAAAAAAAACAGCATTTTAGCTTGCACATGATCGGATAATAAAATCAGCAGAGCTTCCCCTCATTTCAGATCTACCCCTCAGATTTACAGCGACTGCACTTCCAAGTGCACTTTCAGTGCAATTTTTAAGTGCACTTTGCACTTGTAGTTTGCACTTGTAGTGCAAAGTGGATTTGCCTTTCGTAAATAACCCCCAAAGACTCTGGTAACCATATATGGTTCCAGCAATACAGCATCCCTGTGTACAAAGCCAGCCCCATAAAGACACAATTTGAACCCTACATGAGAAATTTGATATACCCCCCAACTTTTTCATTTTTTTTTACAGGTCAGACATTTCTTTCACTCTAATAGCTAGATTCAGAGAGAGTTACGGCGGCATATCAGTAGATACGCCGTCGTAACTCTGAATCTACGCCATCATAAATTTAAGCGTATTCTGGAAACCAGATATGCTTAAATTAGGCTATGATACGAGCAGCGTAAGTCTCCTACGCCGTCGTATCTTAGAGTGCATATTTACGCTGGCCACTAGGTGGCGCTTCCATTGTTTTCCGCGTTGAAGCCTATCTTTTTACGTCGTTTGCGTAAGTCGTACGTGAATAGGGCTGTGCGTAAGTTACGTTCACGTGATAGGCAGTGTTCGACGTATCTTAGGCATTCTATCCGATGCATGCGCACTGGCATACGTCCACGGATGGCGAATGCGACATTCGTTGATAACGTCATTTACGTGGGGTCATGCTTAATTTCCCTAAAACACGCCCACCTCTTCCTCATTTGAATTAGGCGCGCTTACGCCGGCCCATTTACGCTACGCCGCAGTAAATTAGGACGCAAGTGCTTTGTGAATACAGCACTTGCCTCCCTAACTTGCTGCGGCGTAGATACCATACACTACGCCCGCACAAAGTTACGCTGCCCTACCTGAATCTGGCCATAAATCTCCAACCCTGAGAGCTGGTTCACACTGGGGCGACCTGGGATCCGACTTCAAGTCGCCCCAAGTTGCCCCAAGTCACGCGGTAGAGAAAATGAATGGAAGTGAATGGGAGCCGTCTTAATGTACACTACTGAAGTCGCTCTGACTTCAGAAAAGTTTCCTGTACTACTTCAATCTGACTTCTAGGCGACTTGTAGGCTACTTGTACCCATTGATTTCAATGGAAGTTGAACATACATTTATCAGGCAAACCCCTCTCTCCCCCCTCCCTCCCACAGAGCTAATTGTTGTTTGGCCACTAGAAAGTCTCCTGTCCTGGAGGCGACTTGAAGTTGCCTTGTAAGTTGCCTGATGATTCATACTCAAGTCGTGTCCAAGTTGCCTCCCAAAGTCGTGCTGGAAGTCGTGTTGCCCCTGTGTGTCCCCGAGCCACTTAGTTATCACTTTTGCCTTATGGCACGGTGCTCCATCGTGCTGGAAAATGCATTGTTCTTCACCAAACTGTTGTTGGATTGTTGGAAGAAGTTGCTGTTGGAGGGTGTTTTGGTCCCATTCTTTATTCATGGCAAATTGTGAGTGAGCCCCCCACTCCCTTGGATGAGAATCAACCCCACACATGAATGGTCTCAGGATGCTTTACTGTTGGCATGACACAGGACTGATGGTAGCGCTCATCTTTTCTTCTCCGGACAAGCCTTTTTCCTGATGCCCCAAACAATCGGAAAGAGGCTTCATCGGAGAATATGACTTTGCCCCAGTCCTCAGCAGGCCATTCACCATATTTTCTGCAGAAGATCAATCTGTCCCTGATGTTTTTTTTGGGGAGAAGTGGCTTCTTTGCTGCCCTTCTTGACACCAGGCCATCTTCCAAAAGTCTGACACCTGCCTGCTGCCATTCCTGAGCAAGCTCTGCACTGGTGGCACTCCGATCCCGCAGTGGAATCCTCTTTAGGAGACGGTCCTGGCGCTTGCTGGACTTTCTTTCTTGGGCACCCTGAAGCTTTCTTCACAAATGCAGTGCAAATTTTCATGGCAAAGAGGAACTTTGCAATTAATTGCAATTCGTCTGATCACTCTTCATAACATTCTGGAGTATATTCAATTTCCCATCTGAAAAACTGAGGCAGCAAACTTTGTGAAAATTAGTATTTGTGTCATTCTCAAAACTTTTGGCCATGGCTGTACATTCAAGTCCTCCAAATGTGTAACCCAAAGGGAAACGTTTATTAAGATCATCATGTTTTGATACAAAACCACTAAAGTCATTCACAAATATGATCCATCGGTCTTGTCGCGCTGTTGCGGGACTGAAACAGGTTTGTTATTTCATATTTTCTGTTAATGTTCTATGATCCAACCCTTGTGGCATGATGTGAGGCTTCTAATACAGAAGGTGGTGGACGTGTCCCTTCTGCTCGATCCCTTAAATTATCTGTTGGGTCTCCCTTTCTCAGGCATAACCAAAAAAGTCAATTGGCTCATTTCTTATATTTTGTTACCTGCCAAAAGGCTTATTCCTTTGTGCTGGTTGTCCAACATACCTCCTCCGTGGTCCAGATTTCTCCACTTGGTGGCTGAGATTCGGAGGATGGAATATTTAACGGCCTCTGTTCATGATATCATCCCCCAATTTGGTAAAGTCTGGGAACCTTGGGATCAATCGGAATATGGGACCCCTGTACCAACTGTCCCATCTTAAATTGTATTAGCATTGTATTATTTTTGATCATATCCTATCCCTCCCCCCTTGTTTCTATGTATGCCAGTTGGTGCCTTCCTGAATCTCATGTTTCTTATCATATACCCTCTACAAAAACTCTTGTCTTTTTTACTTTTTTGATCGCTCTCTTATTTGACTTCTATTATTTACCTACGAGTTGTTTATTTATTTTTTGAACTTTCGATAAGCTACAGTATGCAGAACACCCCTGTGCTCTGTATTCATGGACATTGTAACAAGTGGTGATTGTCTGCGCTGTGATATGGCTTGGCCAGGTGAGTGGATGAGGGGAAGGTGAATGAGCGGGCTGATTGGGCCTGGGGAGTGACAGGTGATGCAGACACAAATAAAATAACCTTTAAACGGTATTTGAATAGGTACAGTCCTAACTGGACTGTAAAATATAACACAGTGTGAGTCTTTCAGTGAAGAGCAAAAAAAGGTGTATGTGAAAATCAAAACTAAAGCTTGAACGTAAAATCCTGGGTAAGTGCAAAACAAAGGAAAAAGACCACAGTTCCACACTAGAACTAATGCAGCAGTGAAAAAATGGTTAAAAGTGGAAAAAATTCCAGATTATCCACGAGCACTGCGCACGTGGATACACGATCGCCACCTCACTGCTCCATGTGAGTTTTTTATTTACTGTTTTTAGTTTTTATTAAAGTTGCTGTACAGTTTTATGCTATGTGCATCTTCTCCTTCCTCCTTCCCCTGCCTCCTTCACCCTGACACGAGCGGACGGCTTCACACAAGCTAAAGAGGCAAAGTGTTGGCAGTGAGAAATACTAGGAAACGAGTTCGGCACTCGTGGAGATATGCACTTTTTCCCTACACACTGTGTAAGTTGTGTAAGTGGATACTTAACCTGCTACCTTGCAAACTGAACCCCTCTCCCTACAGTTATATGAGTGTTAGGAGGATAAGGCTACAACTTTTTTAATATTCTTTTTCTTATGTATGACCAATTATTGAGAACTGGCAGCAAGATACCTACCCAATAGGAAAACTGGTAATGTGTTTGACCCTAAATGTCAGCTGGAAGGTAAGCTGCACGAGTCACTGAGGTGTGGGCTGCATGTGTTTTCTTCGATCTGTCTGGACTGCACATCTCCATCTATGCAGAATCTGGAATTTTTTCCACTTTTAACCATTTTTTCACTGCTGCATTAGTTCTAGTGTGGAACTGTGGTCTTTTTCCTTTGTTTTGCACTTACCCAGGATTTTACGTTCAAGCTTTAGTTTTGATTTTCACATACATGTTTTTTTGCTCTTCACTGAAAGACGCACACTGTGTTATATTTTACAGTCCAGCTAGGACTGTACCTATTCAAATACCGTTTAAAGGTTATTTTATTTGTGTCTGCATCACCTGTCACTCCCCAGGCCCAATCAGCCCGCTCATTCACCTTCCCCTCATCCACTTACCTGGCCAAGCCATATCACAGCGCAGACAATCACCACTTGTTACATACACTATTTTTTGTCTTTAAAGGACAGACTCCCCATTTGTTTGCTGCAGTGTTCACCATTATTGCACTCATCCCTTTGGCCCACTTCCTTTTTCCCACCTCCCTTTCCCCTTATCCTACACAGCGCAGGAGCTTCAATTATTTTATATTCATGGACATTGTTTATCTGTACCTTCTATTTCTTTATTTTTTTCGATATTTGTGCATTGTGCATTATGTAACAATTTTATATTTGTTCTTTTAATACCCAATAAAAATAACATTTTGAAAAAAAAAAGACAAGGTTTGGCCAGTTTGGTGAGGAGGAACTCGAGTGTCCTGAACAGATCCCTGACCTCAACCCTACTGAACACCTTTGGGATGAGTTGGAACCATGAGCCAGGTCTTCCCATCCATCATCACCAGTACCTGACCTCATAAATGGCAGTACATTTGCAGAGACACCCTCCAAAGTCTTCCGAGAAGAGTGGATTCTGTTGCAAAGGGGGAAACTCATTTTTAGCAGTCATGGTTTTGGGGTGGGATGTCCAACAAGCTCATATAGGTGTGATGATCAGGAGGCCATGTATTGTAACCCTATGCTATGCCAACCTGAGATCAGAAAGGGGCTGCAAATCAACAATTCTCATGGTAAACCTTTCTAAAAATGTCTTCATTAATAAACTTTAAGACTGTAGCCATAATACTCACAGGAGGTGAACAGGATACCTATGAAGACGACCAGAATAAGGAATAGGAAGGCAAAAAGGATCATCAGGATCAGTATGAGTCGAACTTGTATATTCTTGGCAGCTGAAATAATTATAGACAGACAATTGTGAACAAGCCTGCAGCCATCAACTGTTATAGGAAATCCTCATCCATACACAAAGCCATTCCAACACAATTCTAAATGTGGTTTGTGTAACGAAACGTCCCACATTCCGCTTGAATGCTTTCGTCATATAATGCTTCCTCCTAGTATATGAATATAGATATCAGATATTCCAACCGCTATCAACAACAAACAAGACGATACTCGTTTGTTTGCTGAACATGAACTGTTTATTAGAACAAGAATACAAGTCTTATATACAGTTAAAGAGGAGGTTCCTACCTCCTGCTCATATTACTCCAACAATACAACTGTAACCAGAAACCTAATTAACATGAGCTAATTAACTAATCCCTTAAAGCAGCCAATGTGACTCTGTGCCCTCCAGGAATTAATTAATCAGGATTTCACTAAAGGTCAGACTTGTTGTCAGGCCTCGTACACATGATAGGTTAAACAGAGGACAACGGTCTGATGGACCGTTTTCATCAGTCAAACCCGATTGTGTGTGGGCCCTATAGGTTATTTAACCATCGGTTAAAAAAAGCCAACTTGCTTTAAATTTAACCAATGGATTCCTAACCGATGGGAAAAAACGATCGTTAGTAGGCACAACCATCGGTTAAAAATCCACGCATGCTCAGAATCAAGTCAACGCATGCTTAGAAGCATTGAACGTTTTTTTCAGCACATCGTTGTGTTTTATGTCACTGCATTTTGACACGATCGTTTTTTAACCGATGGTGTGTAGGCGCGACGGACCATCAGTCAGCTTCATCTGTTAACCGATGAAAACGGTCCATCCGTCCGACTGATTGTGTGTACGCGGCATCACAGAGCTTCAAACAGTAGATTATACATTATCATAAGTATAAACACAGGACACCTTCTCACAATAGCAGGAGCTCCAGTAGGAGTCGGCCCATCTTCTACATTGTACAGAGGCCTTTTCAAAAGAGGGTCAGGGGGGAAGAAAACAATAAGGCACTCACATTGGCCCACATCCGAAGTATAGGTTCAAAAAGAAAAGAGTTGTACTACAAAAAAGTAGCGACATGGCGGACTTTAGAGGGCAATCACAGGGACGTATATCGTTATAAAAATAAAGTTTAATTACAAAATAATACATATACAGAAAAATTCATATAAAAAGTGTTATCAAGAAAGAGAACATAGATACATATTCGAGCAATAAAACGTCTCGCCGACGCGTTTCGCCTTACGGCTTCTTCTGGACGAGTTGTATGGTTTTATAACACGAAAGTATTGCTACTTGTATGTGTCTGAAAGAGAGTTGTACATTTTTAACATATAGATAACATAAAACATAATCCAATAAAAAATGAAGGGCAGCATGCAATAGAGCCAAACATAGTACCAATGAAGTTGGTGGTCATCTGCATACATCAAGGATCGTTAGGTTAGTACCAAAATATAGGTACATAAGCTGTTAAAACAGAGAAAAAAATAACCAGAAACTGACAAGCAAAATATCTCAGTGTATATATAGCTTTATATATGTGTGAACAATGTACGCATATATATATGCATAATATTGCGCTTGAGCAAACAAAGAAGGCCAAATAAGAGACCTACCCGGTTAGCAATAAAGACACGATTTCCTGATGGTATGGGGAGCCACAATAATAATAGGTTCTAGGAGAGAAAAGGGGAGCAGGTAAATGTATCTGTGCATATGATGAAACCTAATGAGAATATAGACAGCAGCCAAAATAGTAAATAAATAAGATGTCAGGAATGACAAATATCAAAAATAGTTGAATTACCTCGAAGATAGTATAAAAAGGCTCAAGCGCAATATTATGCATATATATATGCGTACATTGTTCACACATATATAAAGCTATATATACACTGAGATATTTTGCTTGTCAGTTTCTGGTTATTTTTTTCTCTGTTTTAACAGCTTATGTACCTATATTTTGGTACTAACCTAACGATCCTTGATGTATGCAGATGACCACCAACTTCATTGGTACTATGTTTGGCTCTATTGCATGCTGCCCTTCATTTTTTATTGGATTATGTTTTATGTTATCTATATGTTAAAAATGTACAACTCTCTTTCAGACACATACAAGTAGCAATACTTTCGTGTTATAAAACCATACAACTCGTCCAGAAGAAGCCGTAAGGCGAAACGCGTCGGCGAGACGTTTTATTGCTCGAATATGTATCTATGTTCTCTTTCTTGATAACACTTTTTATATGAATTTTTCTGTATATGTATTATTTTGTAATTAAATTTTATAACGATATACGTCCCTGTGATTGCCCTCTAAAGTCCGCCATTGTACAGAGGCCAATGTGATCATCTCTCTCAACTAACATGTTGAGTTCAGAATCAAACAAACCAAGAATAGTCTTGACATATGTCCTGGGAGATATTGTGGATAAATATCACTGTCCCATTTTAAGTAATCCAAGATATATTATCTCTACAAAAAATTGGGTAGTGGCGCTGAAAAAAACAATAGAAAAAAAGTAGCTAACAATAAATCGTTGTGCAGAGAAAGAAACCTCCTGAATGTAGATAAATGAATATAGAACAATGATAAATAAATAAAACCTTAAAATTGGGCTGGAGCATGGATATGTTAAGAAAGTTGCAGTCCTTTGAGAAAGCAGATGGTATCAGTCCATAATCCAGGGCAAAGCCTTCACAGGTTGGGGAGATAAAAGCAAAACTCCAATATGCAAAAATTGTGGATGGGATTAGGAGAAAACGTGGGCCAGTGACGTCACCGCGGCCCAGGTTTTCCCTTAATCCCATCCACAACGCTGCAGTATACCAGCTGGACTTCACTGCAGGATCATCGGACCGGACATAGGACAGAAACACAGGCTATCTCTACCATCGAGCGCGGCAAGACATCACCTAAGGGACTTTTAAAAACATGCCGTTTTTCTACTACCTCACTGTAAGTGGATGCTGCACCTTTGTATGATTAAAGTCTTTATGTTCACTAACCTGGAGGCGCCTTCTCTCTCTCTCTTTCTTTTTTAAGATATATTATCTCAGTTACCCTGTGCCAGGATGGCAAAGGGTGCCTTAGACATAAGAGGTGCATGGGGAGCTGAAATAAGGGTTTCCCAACCTTTCCAAGGGATTCTGGGTTCCACGGGCCCTCCCGTCACAGTTGGTTATTCCCAGACATGCCTTGTTGTATCTCTAGCCAATTGTGCTGAGCTAATGTGACATTCATGTCAGGTGTTGCTGAGTTGTACTTAATCCTCCACATCCTCCATCAAATACATTTCACGTTTATGTATTGGTCTTCATACACCAATAATTTAACCAGTAAGACGCTCTCTTTCATTGGCTTATGATTCCCAGACAAATACACTTCTTAATAGTTGCAAGATTTATAGAGCCAAGACTACAAAATATTTGTGTTCGTAAAAATAAATGTCCTCTAAGTGGAGTTGTGTGTCCTCTGATGGAGTAGGACCTTGAAAAGGACAGAAGGTTGTACCTTGTTATAGTAACAGCTCACCTTTGGCTTTGACCTTCTTCTTCCTCAATAGATCAAGATCACACAAATTGCCGTATACACCCTCTTCATTACAGTTCTCTGAGGACAAACATAGATGAGAAAGAGCAACTCCTGTCATTGTGTGCAATCAGTATGGTTTACACCGTAATGTCTTATAAACCTTGGGCTAGATTCAGGTAGATGTGTCGGCGGCGTATCTCCAGATACGCCGCAGTAATTTCAAATCTGCCGCGGCGTATCGTTACGCCGATTCTCAAAGGCAGATACAAAAAATAGGCTTCCTCCGCCGATGTAACTTGAATGCAGCGGCGTATAATTGTGTGCAATATTACGCTGGCCGCTGGGGGCGCTTCCGTTGTTTTTGGTGTAGAATATGCAAATTACCTAGATACGCCGATTCACAAACGTATGTACGGCCAGCGCAATTTATTTACGTCGTTTACGTTAGGCTTTTTCGGCGTAAGGTTGCTCCTGCTATTAGGTGGCGCAGCCAATGTTAAGTATGGACGTCGTTCCCGCTTCGAAATTAGAATTTATTGCGTCCTTTGCGTAAGTCGTTCGCGGATAGGGCTGGACGTAATTTACGATCACGTCGAAAGCAATGACAATTTGCGTTGGAATTTCAGCATGCGCACTGGGATTCTTTCACGAATGGCACATGCGCGGTTTGTAAAAAACGTAAAATACGCGGGGTCAACCTAATTGTGATAAAACATGCCCCCCTCAACATCATTTGAATGACGCGCGCTTACGCCGGCCCCATTTACGCTACGTAAGTTAGGAGGCAAGTGCTTTATGAATACAGCACTTGCCTCTCAAACTTACGGTGGCGCAGCGTAAATACAATGCGCTGCGCCGCCGTAAGAAGGGGCGCAGCTACCTGAATCTAGCCCCTTGTGTTTCAATGCACAGTATAAAAAAGATAAGACAGAAGAGGTCTACCATATGGAAAACCAAGACTTTAACAAATGCATTAAATACGCCATTAAAAATTATTATTTTACTCCAAGACCCAAAATTAGGCTCTGCTTTACTAAGTGAACCAGGAGATAGACAATATTTATAAGGGCCCTTAGTATTAGGAACAGAAAAGCACCAAGTAAAATACCAATAAAATAACGAAGGCCCCTTTCACACGATCGGACCGTTAAGGTCGGCCTGTCAGTTTTGACCGCTCCATACAGTCGGATGTCAGCGGAGACATGTCCGCTGACATCCGACCCAATCCGATCCGGAGTCCGCCTGTGTGGAAGAGGCCTAAAACACAACTAGACCACAAACAACAAAAAAGGTGTTTCTCAGAGCAGGAAATATAAACGTCTTGTAAAATTATTAAACAAGATCAGAATGTTTTTGTACTTGGGGCAGTGTATAGATAGAACTGGACTGTAGGGTTGTCTTATTGCCATTGCTATCCAATATCTTTGCAGTGGTGTTTGTACGAGTTATCTTGTTACTGGGCTGGCAGCTTCTCCACACCAGAAGATTCCCACAATTTCCATGGTTTGCAGTGTAAAACAATGAATTTGAGATAAATTAGAAAAAAACAGCGCTAATGCCTAGTACACACGAGAGGATTTATCCTCTAAGGATTTCGATCCGCTGGATTGTACTCGCCATCGGATCGAAATCCGCGCCGAATTCACACCGCGCTGACGTGTCGCGCCGTCGCCGCGATGATGACGCGGCGACGTGCGCGACGCTGTCATATAAGGATATCCACGCATGCGTCGAATCATTACGACGCATGCAAGGGATGGGTTCGGACGGATCGATCCGGTCGACCCGAAATATATCCGCGGATAAATATCCGCTGGATCATACACACCAGCGGATCTATCCGCTGAAACCGATCCGCGGATCAATTTCAGCGGATCGATCCTCTCGTGTGTACGGGGCCTAAGACAAATTAATTCAACAGAAAAAACATAGGCAGCAGCACTGGTGGGATAAACACAAATGTACGTAAATAAAGAAACCACTGTGCCAAAAAAGTTAATTTAAATCAATCCTCAAAAAGGGATTATATTATTAAAACTGATGAAATATGGCAATCCCGAGGGTGAGTAATGGTGCCAGTATAACATAAAAACAGGGTCACAGAGGACCATAGATTGTACAAGTCCAAAGAAGTCCAATCAGGTAACACCACAGTGCTTGCAAACCGAAGTGCCCACCACCGTAGATAAATTGTCCGCTTACTGAAAATAAGCCAAAACACACCGTTGGCTATCACCTAGCCGCGGCCTTTAGCTTGTGTACTGTATGGGATGGACCTCAGACCCATGCGGACACTCCTCCGGTAAACCGTATACTCGTAGCTATATGACAAGCTCTGTAGCGATCTCTCCTCCGTAGCAGAACACATGGAGGAGAGATCGCTACGGAGCTGGTCATAATTCTATCAGATAATTGTGGATAAACCTGTAGCCATCAACTGTTTTAGGAAACCCTCATCCATACATAAAGCCATTCCAGCGCAATGCTAAACAATGTGGTTCCAATGTGGAAATCCGCGCGTAAACAATACGCGGGGCGTGTCCGCGCCGTCTCTGCAACGATGACGCGGCGACGTGGGCGGGCCTGCCTGTTAAATGCTTCCACGCATGCGTCAAAGTCATTCGACGCATGCGAGGGATGGCGGGCGCTCGGACATGTACGGTAGGTCTGTACAGACGACCGAACATGTCCGAGGGCACAGGATTCCAGCGGGCTGTTTTAAAACAAGCCCGGAAATATTTGACCGCTGGGAAAAGGCCCGGCGGGCAAATGTTTGCTGGAATCCTGCCCGCTCGGGCCTACACACGACCGAACATGTATGCTGAAACTGGTCCGCGGACCAGTTTCAACAGACATGTTCGGTCGTCTGTACGTGGCCTAAAAGGTAAATGTCCTATATATTGAGGTGTGTGTCCTCCAATGGACCTGAAGTAGAACAGAAGGTTGTACCCTGTTAAAGTAACATCTCACCTTTGGCTTTTTCTTGTACACCTTTCGTCTGTCTCTGTAGACCAAGATCACACACATTGACGTAGGTTTCTTCCTCGTCCTCCTTCCCTGGGGACAAATATAGATGTGAAAGAGCAAGTCATGGCATTGTGTGCAATCAGTATGGTTTACACTGTAAAGTGTTAAAACAATGTTTTTCAAAGCATAGTATAAAAAATAAGATAGAATTCTACCAGTATTTTTTGGATCCTCCACCAAAAAACAGTGGCCAATGAGATAAGGAAACCTAATGCCGCGTACACACGACCGTTTTTCGGGATCTAAAAAATGAAGTTTTTTTTTTTAATGTCATTAAAAACTATCGTGTGTGAGCTTCAGAGCATTTTTCGGGTTCTAAGAAATGGTCAAATTATTTTTCGAACATGCTCTATTTTTTCACGACATTTTTAACGTTGTCGGTTTTAAGGTTGTAAAAATGGTCGTGTGTGGGCTTTAACGACGTGAAAAATCCGCGCATGCTCAGAAGCAAGTTATGAGACAGGAGCGCTCGTTCAGGTAAAACTACCGTTCATAATCGAGTAAGCACTTTCCTCAAGCTGTAACAGACAGAAAAGTTGCAAATCCATTGACTACGCCATTTTTTACTCCATGACCCAAAATTAGGTTCTGTTATACCGAGAAAAGCAAGAGTTATGCCGCGTAAACACGTTTAGAAATTCCGACAAGAAAAGTCCGATGTGAACTTTTGGTCCGAAATTCTGACCGTGTGTAGGATCCATTGGAATTTTTCTGTCGGAAATTTCTGCCAAGAACAAATTGAGAGCTGGTTCTGATCGTCTGTATGCAATTCCGATGCACTAAAAAAACACGCATGCTTTGAAGGAAGTCGACGCACGCTCGGAAGCATTGAACTTAATTTTTCTCGGCTCGTTGTAGTGTTGTACGTCACCGCGTTCTTGACGGTCGGAATTTGATGTGACCGTGTGTATGCAACACAAGTTTGAGCCAACATTCCGTCAGAAAAAAATCCACGATTTTCTTGTCGGATTTTCCGATCGTGTGTACGCGGCATTATACGATATTTATTAGGGTCCTGAGTGTTAGGAACATAATAGAACCAGATAATATAACCGTAAAAGAACTAAAACACAACCGACACTCTTTATAAACAACAGATAAGGTGTTGCTCAGCGCAGAATGCTGCACATATGCTGCACATAGAATGAATTTTAACTTTATGCATAGAAAGCACAAGGGGAAAAAAACCTTGAGCCATTACAACCATTTTAAGGTAAACAATGTTTAGGCTTTAGAACCACTTTATCTAAAATTTTGGAGCAAAATAATTTTACTGTGGTTGGGTTTCCCAAAAGGTTTCTTGGAACCACGTGACCTCCTGCCATGCCAGAACTCAGACCATTGTCCTCCCTGGTACGGCTATTGGAATTTCTTCTCCCGTATGGCCCCATACTGTGTACACACCATCAGACCAAAATCCCCCGCGGACAGAGAACGCGGTGATGTAGAAGACACCGAAGTTCTCAAACACGGAAGTGCAATGCTTCCACGCATGCGTCGAATCAATTCGACGCATGCGCGGGATTTCGGGACGCTGGTTACACGTCATAACCAGCGGACATGTCGGATTAGGTGTACTAACCATCGGACATGTCCGACGGACATGTTTCCAGCGGACAAGTTTCTTAGCTTGCTAAGTAACTTTTGTCTGCTGGAAACCTGTCCGCTAGGCCGTACACACAGTCGGACATGTCCGTGGACCAGTTTCAGCGGACATGTTCGACCGTGTGTACGCAGCCTATCCCGTACAATGACGGTGATTTGTGCTAAGTGGTAAAATACCACCAAAATAAAGCTCTGTTTGTGTAAAACAAATACAAATTTCATACGGGTACAGTGTTGCATGATCGCGCAATTATCATTCAAATTGCAACATCACTGAAAGATGAAAATAGGCATGGGCAGCAAGGGGGTAAAAGTGACCGGTATTGAAGTGGTTTTCAATAAAGGGACAGTTTTTTTGGCATGATCAGTCTTATTTTCAAAATGAACGCAAAACTTTCACCATTTCTCAGGGCATGGAAACTTTTGAGCACAACTGTGTGTGTGTGTGTGTATATGTGTATATGTCTATATGTGTGTATATATATATATATATATATATATATATATATATATATATAGTGAGGAAAATAAGTATTTGAACACCCTGCTATTTTGCAAGTTCTCCCACTTGGAAATCATGGAGGGGTCTGAAATTGTCATCGTAGGTGCATGTCCACTGTGAGAGACATAATCAAATTTATTTTTTCCAGAAATCACAATTTATGATTTTTTAACTATTTATTTGTATGATACAGCTGCAAATAAGTATTTGAACACCTGTCTATCAGCTAGAATTCTGACCCTCAAAGACCTGTTAGTCTGCCTTTAAAATGTCCACCTCCACTCCATTTATTATCCTAAATTAGATGCACCTGTTTGAGGTCATTAGCTGCATAAAGACACCTGTCCACCCCATACAATCAGTAAGAATCCAACTACTAACATGGCCAAGACCAAAGAGCTGTCCAAAGACACTAGAGACAAAATTGTACACCTCCACAAGGCTGGAAAGGGCTACGGGGAAATTGCCAAGCAGCTTGGTGAAAAAAGGTCCACTGTTGGAGCAATCATTAGAAAATGGAAAAAGCTAAACATGACTGTCAATCTCCCTCGGACTGGGGCTCCATGCAAAATCTCACCTCGTGGGGTCTCAATGATCCTAAGAAAGGTGAGAAATCAGCCCAGGACTACACGGGAGGAGCTGGTCAATGACCTGAAAAGAGCTGGGACCACTGTTTCCAAGGTTACTGTTGGTAATACACTAAGACGTCATGGTTTGAAATCATGCATGGCACGGAAGGTTCCCCTGCTTAAACCAGCACATGTCAAGGCCCGTCTTAAGTTTTCCAATGACCATTTGGATGATCCAGAGGAGTCATGGGAGAAAGTCATGTGGTCAGATGAGACCAAAATAGAACTTTTTGGTCATAATTCCACTAACCGTGTTCGGAGGAAGAAGAATGATGAGTACCATCCCAAGAACACCATCCCTACTGTGAAGCATGGGGGTGGTAGCATCATGCTTTGGGGGTGTTTTTCTGCACATGGGACAGGGCGACTGCACTGTATTAAGGAGAGGATGACCGGGGCCATGTATTGTGAGATTTTGGGCAACAACCTCCTTCCCTCAGTTAGAGCTTTGAAGATGGGTCGAGGCTGGGTCTTCCAACATGACAATGACCCGAAGCACACAGCCAGGATAACCAAGGAGTGGCTCTGTAAGAAGCATATCAAGGTTCTGGCGTGGCCTAGCCAGTCTCCAGACCTAAACCCAATAGAGAATCTTTGGAGGGAGCTCAAAGTCCGTGTTTCTCAGCGACAGCCCAGAAACCTGACTAATCTAGAGAAGATCTGTGTGGAGGAGTGGGCCAAAATCCCTCCTCCAGTGTGTGCAAACCTGGTGAAAAACTACAAGAAACGTTTGACTGCTGTAATTGCAAAGAAAGCCTACTGTACCAAATATTAACATTGATTTTCTCAGGTGTTCAAATACTTATTTGCAGCTGTATCATACAAATAAATAGTTAAAAAAATCATACATTGTGATTTCTGAATTTTTTTTTTTTGATTATGTCTCTCACAGTGGACATGCACCTACGATAACAATTTCAGAACCCTCCATTATTTCCAAGTGGGAGAACTTGCAAAATAGCAGGGTGTTCAAATACTTATTTTCCTCACTATATATACATACAAAGAAAGTGAGAGAGAGGGGGAGGGAAAGAGGAAGAGCAAGAACATGCGAGCACTTAAACTGAAAAGAGGTAGTAAACTTGTAAGATAAGAAAGATGTAGGCTCTAGTCACACAAAAGCGATTTGAACTGCTGGTGGAATTGCCACAATTCTGCCCGTGATTCCAAATCGCAGTAATGACATTACTACTTATTAGTGGGAATGCTTTAATAAGCATTCCCAGTATTGATATTCGTTTTTTATTATTAGTGGGAATGCTTTAATAAGCATTCCCAGTATTGATATTCGTTTTTTATTATTAGTGGGAATGCTTTAATAAGCATTCCCAGTATTGATATTCGTTTTTTATTATTCTTAATTAGTGGGAATGCTTTAATAAGCATTCCCAGTATTGATATTTAGAGGGAATGCTTTAATAAGCATTCCCAGTATTGATATTCGTTTTTTATTATTAGTGGGAATGCTTTAATAAGCATTCCCAGTATTGATATTCGTTTTTTATTATTCTTCTTCTTAATTTTATTCCGTACGTTTTTTGGCTCTGCGTAACTTCTGCATACTTTCAGCTATTGAGACCATTTAACTTTTAAAATGTTCGTCTCATTCAGCTAACGATGGGACTTCTTCAAGTTTTTTTGTACTATTTATACTTTTTAAAATATTAAGCTTTTAGACACTTTTTTTTAACATTGAAGTCAATGAGAACATCCTTTTTCCTGCTTCAAAACACACGTTCTGCCAAAAGTTTCAGCTCCTTCATACTTTCACTTACAGACACCAAACAAACTTTAAAGCGGTCACAAAATATTCAGCTATCCAAACATGACTTTTCAGATTGATATCTTTTACGGTTTTTGTGAAAACGCAATTTACGTTTAGCGATTTTTTCAGAAAATGGAATCGGTTATAATGTAACCCTATGGAAGGGATTTAGAGTGTGTCATGTGACCTTTAGAGTGGAGATCTTTGAAAACAAAAATTATCTTTAAAAAAAGGGCGAACAAATTGCTCTCACGCCCACAAGATCTACTTGTCATACACAATTTATATATCAAAACGTAGGTATGCTTGTCTGGTTTCAGGCAATGTGATCAGTTTTGTGATACGTATTTTAGTTTTAGTTCCAGGAGCTTCTAAAGGACAAGAGCGACAAAACCACTCTCATTGACCGTCCATGTTAAAAAAATTTAAAATTTTCCTGCAAAACACACAAAGACGCTCTTTTCTAAATCGCTGGCATGGCCACAATTTTAAGTTTATCAACATAAATTTCATATCGATGCGTTCACAAGGGCCGTGTCTTTCAAACGGTGAAGTCGCTGTATCGATCGCATGTACGGTTGTGGATTTATTACGTTTTGTTTGGAGGCATAATTAATGTATTGGTCTGTGAATTAAAAGGCGTTTGTAATGGAATTTCTTTCCATAAATAGCTTTCTACCTCAGTGCAATATTCCTCCTCACTGACCTGGGGGAGGGGAAACCTCTTGAGGGGGGAGGGGCGACCAGGAAGTCAGGATACTCTCTACTTTGCAGATAGAGAAAGGAGCTGTGTGTCCTAAAGATAGTGTAGTGGTTATGGTGAATGGCTTTGGTGCGGGCTCAGCAATTCAGCATTCCCACTCGCATTTTCCTCAGGGAATGCATTTTCTAGTTCTTAATTTTAATTTTAATTTTATTCCGTACGTTTTTTGGCTCTGCGTAACTTCTGCATACTTTGAGCTATTGAGACCATTCAACTTTTAAAATGTTCATCTCGTTCAGCTAACGATGGGACTTCTTCAAGTTTTTTTGTACTATTTATACTTTTTAAAATATTAAGCTTTTAGACACTTTTTTTTAACATTGAAGTCAATGAGAACATCCTTTTTCCTGCTTCAAAACACACGTTCTGCCAAAAGTTTCAGCTCCTTCATACTTTCACTTACAGACACCAAACAAACTTTAAAGCGGTCACAAAATATTCAGCTATCCAAACATGACTTTTTAGATTGATATCTTATACGGTTTTTGTGAAAACGCAATTTACGTTTAGTGATTTTTTTATCGGTTATAATGTAATCCTATGGAGCAGGTTTAGAGTGTGTCATGTGACCTTTAGAGTGGAGATCTTTGAAAACAAAAATTATCTTTAAAAAAAGGGCGAACAAATTGCTCTCACGCCCACAAGATCTACTTGTCATACACAATTTATATATCAAAACGTAGGTATGCTTGTCTGGTTTCAGGCAATGTGATCAGTTTTGTGATACGTATTTTAGTTTTAGTTCCAGGAGCTTCTAAAGGACAAGAGTGACAAAACCACTCTCATTGACCGTCCATGTTAAAAATTTTAAAAATTTTCCTGCAAAACACACAAAGACGCTCTTTTCTAAATCGCTGGCATGGCCACAATTTTAAGTTTATCAACATAAATTTCATATCGATGCGTTCACAAGGGCCGTGTCTTTCAAACGGTGAAGTCGCTGTATCGATCGCATGTACGGTTGTGGATTTATTACGTTTTGTTTGGAGGCGTAATTAATGTATTGGTCTGTGAATTAAAAGGCGTTTGTAATGGAATTTCTTTCCATAAATAGCTTTCCTTACCTCAGTGCAATATTCCTCCTCACTGACCTGGGGGGAGGGGAAACCTCTTGAGGGGGGAGGGGCGACCAGGAAGTCAGGATACTCTCTACTTTGCAGATAGAGAAAGGAGCTGTGTGTCCTAAAGATAGTGTAGTGGTTATGGTGAATGGCTTTGGTGCGGGCTCAGCAATTCAGCATTCCCACTCGCATTTTCCTCAGAAAATGCATTTTCTAGTTCTTCTTAATTTTAATTTTAATTTTATTCCGTACGTTTTTTGGCTCTGCGTAACTTCTGCATACTTTGAGCTATTGAGACCATTTAACTTTTAAAATGTTCGTCTCATTCAGCTAACGATGGGACTTCTTCAAGTTTTTTTGTACTATTTATACTTTTTAAAATATTAAGCTTTTAGACACTTTTTTTTAACATTGAAGTCAATGAGAACATCCTTTTTCCTGCTTCAAAACACACGTTCTGCCAAAAGTTTCAGCTCCTTCATACTTTCACTTACAGACACCAAACAAACTTTAAAGCGGTCACAAAATATTCAGCTATCCAAACATGACTTTTCAGATTGATATCTTTTACGGTTTTTGTGAAAACGCAATTTACGTTTAGTGATTTTTTCAGAAAATGGAATCGGTTATAATGTAACCCTATGGAAGGGATTTAGAGTGTGTCATGTGACCTTTAGAGTGGAGATCTTTGAAAACAAAAATTATCTTTAAAAAAAGGGCGAACAAATTGCTCTCACGCCCACAAGATCTACTTGTCATACACAATTTATATATCAAAACGTAGGTATGCTTGTCTGGTTTCAGGCAATGTGATCAGTTTTGTGATACGTATTTTAGTTTTAGTTCCAGGAGCTTCTAAAGGACAAGAGCGACAAAACCACTCTCATTGACCGTCCATGTTAAAAAAATTTAAAATTTTCCTGCAAAACACACAAAGACGCTCTTTTCTAAATCGCTGGCATGGCCACAATTTTAAGTTTATCAACATAAATTTCATATCGATGCGTTCACAAGGGCCGTGTCTTTCAAACGGTGAAGTCGCTGTATCGATCGCATGTACGGTTGTGGATTTATTACGTTTTGTTTGGAGGCGTAATTAATGTATTGGTCTGTGAATTAAAAGGCGTTTGTAATGGAATTTCTTTCCATAAATAGCTTTCTACCTCAGTGCAATATTCCTCCTCACTGACCTGGGGGAGGGGAAACCTCTTGAGGGGGGAGGGGCGACCAGGAAGTCAGGATACTCTCTACTTTGCAGATAGAGAAAGGAGCTGTGTGTCCTAAAGATAGTGTAGTGGTTATGGTGAATGGCTTTGGTGCGGGCTCAGCAATTCAGCATTCCCACTCGCATTTTCCTCAGGGAATGCATTTTCTAGTTCTTCTTCTTAATTAGTGGGAATGCTTTAATAAGCATTCCCAGTATTGATATTCGTTTTTTATTATTAGTGGGAATGCTTTAATAAGCATTCCCAGTATTGATATTCGTTTTTTATTATTCTTCTTCTTAATTTTATTCCGTACGTTTTTTGGCTCTGCGTAACTTCTGCATACTTTCAGCTATTGAGACCATTTAACTTTTAAAATGTTCGTCTCATTCAGCTAACGATGGGACTTCTTCAAGTTTTTTTGTACTATTTATACTTTTTAAAATATTAAGCTTTTAGACACTTTTTTTTAACATTGAAGTCAATGAGAACATCCTTTTTCCTGCTTCAAAACACACGTTCTGCCAAAAGTTTCAGCTCCTTCATACTTTCACTTACAGACACCAAACAAACTTTAAAGCGGTCACAAAATATTCAGCTATCCAAACATGACTTTTCAGATTGATATCTTTTACGGTTTTTGTGAAAACGCAATTTACGTTTAGCGATTTTTTCAGAAAATGGAATCGGTTATAATGTAACCCTATGGAAGGGATTTAGAGTGTGTCATGTGACCTTTAGAGTGGAGATCTTTGAAAACAAAAATTATCTTTAAAAAAAGGGCGAACAAATTGCTCTCACGCCCACAAGATCTACTTGTCATACACAATTTATATATCAAAACGTAGGTATGCTTGTCTGGTTTCAGGCAATGTGATCAGTTTTGTGATACGTATTTTAGTTTTAGTTCCAGGAGCTTCTAAAGGACAAGAGTGACAAAACCACTCTCATTGACCGTCCATGTTAAAAAAATTTAAAATTTTCCTGCAAAACACACAAAGACGCTCTTTTCTAAATCGCTGGCATGGCCACAATTTTAAGTTTATCAACATAAATTTCATATCGATGCGTTCACAAGGGCCGTGTCTTTCAAACGGTGAAGTCGCTGTATCGATCGCATGTACGGTTGTGGATTTATTACGTTTTGTTTGGAGGCATAATTAATGTATTGGTCTGTGAATTAAAAGGCGTTTGTAATGGAATTTCTTTCCATAAATAGCTTTCTACCTCAGTGCAATATTCCTCCTCACTGACCTGGGGGGAGGGGAAACCTCCTGAGGGGGGAGGGGCGACCAGGAAGTCAGGATACTCTCTACTTTGCAGATAGAGAAAGGAGCTGTGTGTCCTAAAGATAGTGTAGTGGTTATGGTGAATGGCTTTGGTGCGGGCTCAGCAATTCAGCATTCCCACTCGCATTTTCCTCAGGGAATGCATTTTCTAGTTCTTAATTTTAATTTTAATTTTATTATTCCGTACGTTTTTTGGCTCTGCGTAACTTCTGCATACTTTCAGCTATTGAGACCATTCAACTTTTAAAATGTTCATCTCGTTCAGCTAACGATGGGACTTCTTCAAGTTTTTTTGTACTATTTATACTTTTTAAAATATTAAGCTTTTAGACACTTTTTTTTAACATTGAAGTCAATGAGAACATCCTTTTTCCTGCTTCAAAACACACGTTCTGCCAAAAGTTTCAGCTCCTTCATACTTTCACTTACAGACACCAAACAAACTTTAAAGCGGTCACAAAATATTCAGCTATCCAAACATGACTTTTCAGATTGATATCTTTTACGGTTTTTGTGAAAACGCAATTTACGTTTAGCGATTTTTTCAGAAAATGGAATCGGTTATAATGTAACCCTATGGAAGGGATTTAGAGTGTGTCATGTGACCTTTACAGTGGAGATCTTTGAAAACAAAAATTATCTTTAAAAAAAGGGCGAACAAATTGCTCTCACGCCCACAAGATCTACTTGTCATACACAATTTATATATCAAAACGTAGGTATGCTTGTCTGGTTTCAGGCAATGTGATCAGTTTTGTGATACGTATTTTAGTTTTAGTTCCAGGAGCTTCTAAAGGACAAGAGCGACAAAACCACTCTCATTGACCGTCCATGTTAAAAATTTTAAAAATTTTCCTGCAAAACACACAAAGACGCTCTTTTCTAAATCGCTGGCATGGCCACAATTTTAAGTTTATCAACATAAATTTCATATCGATGCGTTCACAAGGGCCGTGTCTTTCAAACGGTGAAGTCGCTGTATCGATCGCATGTACGGTTGTGGATTTATTACGTTTTGTTTGGAGGCGTAATTAATGTATTGGTCTGTGAATTAAAAGGCGTTTGTAATGGTATTTCTTTCCATAAATAGCTTTCTACCTCAGTGCAATATTCCTCCTCACTGACCTGGGGGGGAGGGGAAACCTCTTGAGGGGGGAGGGGCGACCAGGAAGTCAGCATACTCTCTACTTTGCAGATAGAGAAAGGAGCTGTGTGTCCTAAAGATAGTGTAGTGGTTATGGTGAATGGCTTTGGTGCGGGCTCAGCAATTCAGCATTCCCACTCGCATTTTCCTCAGGGAATGCATTTTCTAGTTCTTCTTAATTTTAATTTTAATTTTATTCCGTACGTTTTTTGGCTCTGCGTAACTTCTGCATACTTTCAGCTATTGAGACCATTCAACTTTTAAAATGTTCGTCTAATTCAGCTAACGATGGGACTTCTTCAAGTTTTTTTGTACTATTTATACTTTTTAAAATATTAAGCTTTTAGACACTTTTTTTTAACATTGAAGTCAATGAGAACATCCTTTTTCCTGCTTCAAAACACACGTTCTGCCAAAAGTTTCAGCTCCTTCATACTTTCACTTACAGACACCAAACAAACTTTAAAGCGGTCACAAAATATTCAGCTATCCAAACATGACTTTTCTGATTGATATCTTTTACGGTTTTTGTGAAAACGCAATTTACGTTTAGTGATTTTTTTATCGGTTATAATGTAATCCTATGGAGCAGGTTTAGAGTGTGTCATGTGACCTTTAGGCCCCATACACACCATAGAATCTATCCGCAGATAAATCCCATCAAATGGGTTTCTGCGGATAGATCCTATGGTGTGTACACTCCGTCGGATATCTATCCGCAGATAAATCTCCCCTGGAATGGATTTCCAGCAGATAAATATTTGTCGACATGCACAGAATATCTATCTGCTGGAATCCATTCCAACGGATGGATCCGCTCGTCTGTACAGACTTACCGGATCCATCCGTCCAAAGGGATTCCCCGCACGCGCCGTAATGAATAGACGCATGCGTGGAATTCCTTATATGACAGTGTCGCGCCCGTCGCCGCGTCATAATAGCGGCGACGGCGCGACACGTCATCGGCAGAGGATTTCAGCGCGGATTTCAATGCGATGGTGTGTACACGCCATCGCATTGAAATCCTCTGAAATCTTAGAGAGGATTTATCCGCGGATACGGTCCGCTGAACCGTATCTGCGGATAAATTCTATCGTGTGTATGGGGCCTTAGAGTGGAGATCATCCACAAAAAATATTATCTTTAAAAAAAGGGGGAACAAATTGCTCTCACGCCCACAAGATCTACTTGTCATACACAATTTATATATCAAAACGTAGGTATGCTTGTCTGGTTTCAGGCAATGTGATCAGTTTTGTGATACGTATTTTAGTTTTAGTTCCAGGAGCTTCTAAAGGACAAGAGTCATGTTAAAAAGTCTAAAAAATGTTTCTGCAAAACACACAAAGACGCTCTTTTCTAAATCGCTGACATGGCCACATTTTTAAGTTTATCAACATAAATTTCATATCGATGCGTTCACAAGGGCCGTGTCTTTCAAACGGTGAAGTCGCTGTATCGATCGCATGTACGGTTGTGGATTTATTACGTTTTGTTTGAAGGCTTCGATAACTGATTTTGTGTGTGGATGAAAGCGTTTCTAATGGTATTTTGATTCCCTAAATAGCTTTCCTTACCTCAGTGCAGTCCTCCTCCCCCACCTCATGTGGAGAAAGCCTCTTGAGGGGGGAGGGGCGACCAGTCAAGTCAGGACACTCTCTATATTGCAGATAGAGAAAGGAGCTGTGTGATATTAGGCTTTATAAGTACTGAAGGAACACTGCTTGTATGTCCTAAAGATAGTGTAGTGGTTATGGTGAATGGCTTTTGTGCGGGCTCAGCAATTCAGCTATTCAGCATTCCCACTCGCATTTTCCTCAGGAAATGCATTGTCTAGTTTTAATTTTATTCCGTACGTTTTTTGGCTCTGCGTAACTTCTGCATACTTTCAGCTATTGAGACCATTTAACTTTTAAAATGTTCGTCTCATTCAGCTAACGATGGGACTTCTTCAAGTTTTTTTGTACTATTTATACTTTTTAAAATATTAAGCTTTTAGACACTTTTTTTTAACATTGAAGTCAATGAGAACATCCTTTTTCCTGCTTCAAAACACACGTTCTGCCAAAAGTTTCAGCTCCTTCATACTTTCACTTACAGACACCAAACAAACTTTAAAGCAGTCACAAAATATTCAGCTATCCAAACATGACTTTTTAGATTGATATCTTTTACGGTTTTTGTGAAAACGCAATTTACGTTTAGTGATTTTTTTATCGGTTATAATGTAATCCTATGGAGCAGGTTTAGAGTGTGTCATGTGACCTTTAGAGTGGAGATCATCCACAAAAACTATTATCTTTAAAAAAAGGGGGAACAAATTGCTCTCACGCCCACAAGATCTACTTGTCATACACAATTTATATATCAAAACGTAGGTATGCTTGTCTGGTTTCAGGCAATGTGATCAGTTTTGTGATACGTATTTTAGTTTTAGTTCCAGGAGCTTCTAAAGGACAAGAGACATGTTAAAAAGTCTAAAAAATGTTTCTGCAAAACACACAAAGACGCTCTTTTCTAAATCGCTGACATGGCCACATTTTTAAGTTTATCAACATAAATTTCATATCGATGCGTTCACAAGGGCCGTGTCTTTCAAACGGTGAAGTTGCTGTATCGATCGCATGTACGGTTGTGGATTTATTACGTTTTGTTTGAAGGCTTCGATAACTGATTTTGTGTGTGGATGAAAGCGTTTCTAATGGTATTTTGATTCCCTAAATAGCTTTCCTTACCTCAGTGCAGTCCTCCTCCCCCACCTCATGTGGAGAAAGCCTCTTGAGGGGGGAGGGGCGACCAAGCAAGTCAGGACACTCTCTATATTGCAGATAGAGAAAGGAGCTGTGTGATAGGCTTTATAAGTACTGAAGGAACACTGCTTGTATGTCCTAAAGATAGTGTAGTGGTTATGGTGAATGGCTTTTGTGCGGGCTCAGCAATTCAGCTATTCAGCATTCCCACTCGCATTTTCCTCAGGGAATGCATTTTCTAGTTAGTGGGAATGCTTTAATAAGCATTCCCAGTATTGATATTCGTTTTTTATTATTCTTCTTCTTAATTAGTGGGAATGCTTTAATAAGCATTCCCAGTATTGATATTCGTTTTTTATTATTAGTGGGAATGCTTTAATAAGCATTCCCAGTATTGATATTCGTTTTTTATTATTAGTGGGAATGCTTTAATAAGCATTCCCAGTATTGATATTCGTTTTTTATTATTCTTCTTCTTAATTTTATTCCGTACGTTTTTTGGCTCTGCGTAACTTCTGCATACTTTCAGCTATTGAGACCATTTAACTTTTAAAATGTTCGTCTCATTCAGCTAACGATGGGACTTCTTCAAGTTTTTTTGTACTATTTATACTTTTTAAAATATTAAGCTTTTAGACACTTTTTTTTAACATTGAAGTCAATGAGAACATCCTTTTTCCTGCTTCAAAACACACGTTCTGCCAAAAGTTTCAGCTCCTTCATACTTTCACTTACAGACACCAAACAAACTTTAAAGCGGTCACAAAATATTCAGCTATCCAAACATGACTTTTTAGATTGATATCTTATACGGTTTTTGTGAAAACGCAATTTACGTTTAGTGATTTTTTTATCGGTTATAATGTAATCCTATGGAGCAGGTTTAGAGTGTGTCATGTGACCTTTAGAGTGGAGATCTTTGAAAACCAAAATTATCTTTAAAAAAAGGGCGAACAAATTGCTCTCACGCCCACAAGATCTACTTGTCATACACAATTTATATATCAAAACGTAGGTATGCTTGTCTGGTTTCAGGCAATGTGATCAGTTTTGTGATACGTATTTTAGTTTTAGTTCCAGGAGCTTCTAAAGGACAAGAGTGACAAAACCACTCTCATTGACCGTCCATGTTAAAAATTTTAAAAATTTTCCTGCAAAACACACAAAGACGCTCTTTTCTAAATCGCTGGCATGGCCACAATTTTAAGTTTATCAACATAAATTTCATATCGATGCGTTCACAAGGGCCGCGTCTTTCAAACGGTGAAGTCGCTGTATCGATCGCATGTACGGTTGTGGATTTATTACGTTTTGTTTGGAGGCGTAATTAATGTATTGGTCTGTGAATTAAAAGGCGTTTGTAATGGAATTTCTTTCCATAAATAGCTTTCTACCTCAGTGCAATATTCCTCCTCACTGACCTGGGGGGAGGGGAAACCTCTTGAGGGGGGAGGGGCGACCAGGAAGTCAGCATACTCTCTACTTTGCAGATAGAGAAAGGAGCTGTGTGTCCTAAAGATAGTGTAGTGGTTATGGTGAATGGCTTTGGTGGGGGCTCAGCTATTCAGCATTCCCACTCGCATTTTCCTCAGGGAATGCATTTTCTAGTTCTTAATTTTAATTTTAATTTTATTCCGTACGTTTTTTGGCTCTGCGTAACTTCTGCATACTTTCAGCTATTGAGACCATTCAACTTTTAAAATGTTCATCTCGTTCAGCTAACGATGGGACTTCTTCAAGTTTTTTTGTACTATTTATACTTTTTAAAATATTAAGCTTTTAGACACTTTTTTTTAACATTGAAGTCAATGAGAACATCCTTTTTCCTGCTTCAAAACACACGTTCTGCCAAAAGTTTCAGCTCCTTCATACTTTCACTTACAGACACCAAACAAACTTTAAAGCGGTCACAAAATATTCAGCTATCCAAACATGACTTTTCAGATTGATATCTTTTACGGTTTTTGTGAAAACGCAATTTACGTTTAGCGATTTTTTCAGAAAATGGAATCGGTTATAATGTAACCCTATGGAAGGGATTTAGAGTGTGTCATGTGACCTTTAGAGTGGAGATCTTTGAAAACAAAAATTATCTTTAAAAAAAGGGCGAACAAATTGCTCTCACGCCCACAAGATCTACTTGTCATACACAATTTATATATCAAAACGTAGGTATGCTTGTCTGGTTTCAGGCAATGTGATCAGTTTTGTGATACGTATTTTAGTTTTAGTTCCAGGAGCTTCTAAAGGACAAGAGCGACAAAACCACTCTCATTGACCGTCCATGTTAAAAAATTTTAAAATTTTCCTGCAAAACACACAAAGACGCTCTTTTCTAAATCGCTGGCATGGCCACAATTTTAAGTTTATCAACATAAATTTCATATCGATGCGTTCACAAGGGCCGTGTCTTTCAAACGGTGAAGTCGCTGTATCGATCGCATGTACGGTTGTGGATTTATTACGTTTTGTTTGGAGGCGTAATTAATGTATTGGTCTGTGAATTAAAAGGCGTTTGTAATGGAATTTCTTTCCATAAATAGCTTTCTACCTCAGTGCAATATTCCTCCTCACTGACCTGGGGGGAGGGGAAACCTCTTGAGGGGGGAGGGGCGACCAGGAAGTCAGCATACTCTCTACTTTGCAGATAGAGAAAGGAGCTGTGTGTCCTAAAGATAGTGTAGTGGTTATGGTGAATGGCTTTGGTGCGGGCTCAGCAATTCAGCATTCCCACTCGCATTTTCCTCAGGGAATGCATTTTCTAGTTCTAACCCCAATTGTGCCACGATTTCGGTGCGATTGTCATGTGCAATCGTGGCAAATCACAACCCATGACGCTGTCGCCCCTAAAATAAGCTCCTGCTCCTTTTTTGAGTGATAAGAGTGTTGCAATTTGTCGCGATTGCAGCGTGATTTATCATGCCCACAATTCAAATCGCCTAGGTGTGAATGGAGCCTTAAGAAAATGGTGAGAAAAAACAAAACAAAATAAAGTTTCCAGAAAAAAAACAAATCTTGGTTTGTTTATCTGTCTTTAATAAAGGGTAAGATAATGAGAGCACCGCCCAGCCAATACTATAAGACAAAAGAGTGTTATAGCCTCGGACACACGCTCGGTTTACTCGACAAGAACCAGCAAGAAAACTGCTGGCAGAGCTTTCTTGCCGAGTAAACCCGAGGCTTTGAGGTTTCTCGTCAAGAAAACTGCCCAGAATCTAGACGAGAAAAATAGAGAACCTGCGCTCTATTTTCTCGTTGTGTTTTCCTGCCGAGAAACCCGAGAGTGTGTATACTTATCTATCGCCGTATAAACCCGCGCATGCTCGAAATTATTTTGACGTATGCGCCCAGGCATAGATAGGGTGCAGCAAGATGGCGCCGACGACATCGAATGTGACTAGTGCATGCTCGTCTTACGCAATGACGTCACCGCGTTCTTGCCTTTCAACAGAACCGTGATTCTTTTGAAAGGAGTGTCTGTACACTCGCCTGGCAAGAGATTTTTCCTGACGAGATTCTGGCCCCTGTGTACAGGGGCTTTACAGAAAGTATAGTTTTTTCCCACCATAGCGCGGAGTACTTACACTTATCCGCCTTTCACTGCCCTACTTCCGGGTAGTTACTAGTGTTGCTCACGAATATTCGTATTGCGAATATTCGGCTCGAATATGGCATATTCGAGTATTCGCGATATATTTCGAATTTCGCGGTGAATATTCGCTATTCCGAATATTCAAATTTTTTCAATTTTATTTTTAGAACAGATCACATCCTAGAGATCTCCATCGACGTCTAAAAGCATTGCTGGTATGATTAGAGACCTTGGGCTGAGTAGCTGAAGCGATCATTGTATATTGCCGAAAAATCGCAATGCGATTATTCGGCAATCGCATTATCGCGCGATTATTTTCTTCGCCCCGATCTTCCGCATCAGAGCGATTTTTACAGTTTCATTTTTAAAACAGATCACATCCTAGTGATCTCCATAGACGTCTAAAAGCATTGCTGGTATGATTAGAGACCTTGGGCCGAGTAGCTGAAGCTTTCATTTTATCTTGCCGAAAAATCACAATGCGATTATTCGGCAATCGGAATATCGCGCGATTATTTTCTCCGCCCTTCTTTTGCATCAGAGCCATTCAGAGGGCTCCTACCGCAGTTGTCGAAATTCCGCAATAAATATCGCATTCGCATTTTGCGAAATTTCGATGAAATATCACGAATATTCTGAGCCAATCAGAGTGCTCCTACCGCAGTTGTCGAAATTTCGCAATTATTTTCGCATTCGCAATAGCGAAATTTCGCAAACATTTCATTTCGATAAAATATCACGAATATTCGAATTTAGCGAATATTTCTCGAATATTCGGCTATATATTCGTGATATATCGCAAAATCGAATATGGCGTATTCTGCTCAACACTAGTAGTTACGTGTAGGGGAAGGTGAAATCTTCCACCCTTTGGCCCGGATTCACGTTAATCGGCGCATCTTTCTGCCAGCGTAGCGCATTTCATATGCGCTACGCCAACGTAACATAGAGAGGCAAGAACAGTATTCACAAAGCACTTGCTCCCTTTGTTGCGCCGGCGTAACGTAAATTGGCCGGCGTAAACCCGCGTAATTCAAAGTAGGAAGGTAGTGGGCGTGATCTATTAAAATGAAGAGTGACCCCATGTAAATGAAGGGTCGAACAAATGGCGCATGCGCGCACATGCTCAGAATCACGTTGAATTTACTCCCTAAGATACGATGGCTCAATGCCTACGACGTGAACGTAACCTACGCCCAGCCCCATTCACGTATGACATACGTAAACAACATAAAATACTAGGCTGTTCCATCGTCCATACCTTTGCATGGCTTGCGCCTCCTATGTGGTGGAATAACTTTACGCCTTGCGTAAATGGCGTAGATTACAGCGACGGGCGCACGTACGTTCGTAAATCGGCGTATCTCATTCATTTGCATATTCGACGCGTAAATCAATGGAAGGCCCCTTGCGGCCAGCGTAAATATGTGCCCAGGCTCCGATGGCGTAGGAAACTTACGTCAGTCGGATGAAGCCACAATTCAGACGTATCTAGCTTTAACAATCAGGCGCATAGATACGACGGCGCATCCGTACACTTACGCGGTGTATAAAGATACGTCGGCATAAGTGCTTTAAGAATCCGGGCCTTTGTTCCTATGTTGTTAGTACAAATAGAGCACAGTGCACGTCTGGTAGCCACGCCCCTGACGACATCAATTGTGTGACAAAACGCGCTGGGTTGGACCATATGTGACGCTACCATGCTCCTTCGGCCGCTCGATACACTGTACTTTTCAATTGCTTCAGCGTTTACATGGCTATACGCTCGTTTAACAGATGACCATGTAATTTGACCGCCTCACGCACTTTTACGTCCCTTTAAATTTGCCGCTCAGCGTGCGCGCGCACCGGACGTGTGCCTCGTGAGTGTGCTCGCGGGTCTCGGGAACTCAATGTTCCCGGGTGGCCCGCAATTGCGGTCGGCAAAGGTAGAACAGGGGGAAGCCTTTGAAAACAAGACATTCCCCTGTTCTACCTAGTGACATGTCACTGATCTACTGTTCCCCGTGATCAGAGGAACAGTGATCAGTGACGTGTCACTGGTAGCCCCTCCCCCTAACAGTTAGAATCACAACCTAGGACACACTTAACCCCTTCCTTGCCCCCTACTGGTTAACCCCATTCACTGCTAGTGTAATTTTTACAGTAATCCGTGCATTTTTATAGCACTGATCGCTGTAAAAATTACAATGGTCCCAAAAATGGGTCAAAAGTGTCCGATGTGTCCACCATAATGTTGCAGTCACAACAACAAAAAAACGCTGATCGCCACCATTACTAGTAAAAAAATAATAATAATAAAAATGCCATAAAACTATCCCCTATTTTGTAAACGCTATAACTTTTGCGTAAACCAATCAATAAACACTTATTGCACATTTTTTTACCAAAAATATGTAGAAGAATATGTATCGGACTAAACTGCGAAAAAAAAAAAATTCAGATAAATTGGGGATATTTATTATAGCAAAAAGTACAAAATATTGCTTTTTTTTTCATAATTGACGCTCTATTTTTGTTTATAGCGCGAAAAATAAACGCAGAGGTAATCAAATACCACCAAAAGAAAGCTCTATTTGTGGGGGAAAAGGTGCGTAAATTTTGTTTGGGAGCCACGCCGCACGACCGTGCAATTGTCAGTTAACGCGACGCAGTGCTGAATCGAAAAAAGTGACCTGGTCTTCGGCCAGCCAAATGGTCCGGGGCTGAGGTGGTTAAGGAGTAGGGTGACCACATTTTTAAACTACCACTTTCAGAAAAATTTGCATTGGGCAATTTTAAATCTCATCCCATATTCCCCATAAAACAAAACAAAAAATGTGTTTAGATACACCTGATAGTTACTAACTACTAAACACACTGGGCCATATTCTTAAACAAGTTAAACAATCTACTGATACACCGGCGTAATTCGAAATTCCCGCCGGCGTATCATTGTTTTGTATTCACAAAACAATATACCTTATATACCAATATACCTTACGCCAGTCCCACGTAGGCCATGTTAAGTATGGCGTCAGGTACGCGTCGTGTTTTCCCGTCGGGTACGTCGTTTTACTAAGTCGTCCGCGAATATGACTTTACGTCAATGACGCACACGTCGGCGTTATTGACGTTTTACACCGAGAACTGGAGCATGCGCACTGGGCTATTTTAAGCCCGGCGCATGCGCAGTTCGTTAGAATCGGGGGCGCGCTTAATTTAAATACAAGCCGCCCCCTTGGATTTACGCGGCCATACGCCGGGCTATTTACACCATGCCGCCCCAAACTACGGAGCAAGTGTTTGGGGAATACAGCACTTGCTCCTGTAGGTTGGGGTGGCGGAGTGTAAATGGCTTACGCGACACCCGCCCAAAAACTACGGGAATATGGCCCACTGACACATTTCCCATCTCACTCAGTATGTTAAAGTTAAACAATTAAATCTTACTCAACTCCATCTCCAGGTCTTCATTTTCCCTTGTTTTATGCGGAGGATGAACTGGGTTACCCTTGCTCTGCATCCTCCGTCTTCTGTGACTGCACCGCTCTTCTGTTCTAAATGTGTGAAGAGGAGCTCAAATGCAAGTGACCACAAACAAATAAAAGGGAAGCAATTCTGTCCTCTTAAAAAAAAAAAAAAAAATTATCAAAGTTTTTTTTTTTATTTCAATCATTTTTATAGAAGTATGCCAAGTAATAGAAGAAACAAGTGTAGCACTACTCCCGAAGGAGCTGCTGGTAGTTTTTGGTGGCACATTGACCTCGTGGTTCCCCCGAATCCCTAGGGGTGTATATAGCAATGATAAAGGAATGTCCGCAACAGGTGCTCTTTGCTGTGCTCTTTATTACCCAGCCGGGTAAAAACAATAAAACTTGTGGTGAGGAAAGTAAAGTTGAAGGAAGAAAGGAGAATAGCAAATTCAGGTGTAGTGATAGGTAAACAGTCCTCCTCCCAAACGTAACACTTCTCTGCGCCACTCCTGCTTGAGTGGAATTAGCGTACCCGGACAGGCCTCTCTCACCGACCTGGCAGCCGGAGTATCACTCGAACCTTTGTAGAGGGGATGAGCCGAACACCCCCCCCCCCGTTCGGTTCGCACCAGAACCTTCGAACAGACCTACGTTTGCGCGAACATTTAGAACCCCATTGACATCAATGGGACTCGAACGTTCGAATTCAAAAGTGCTAATTTTAAAGCCTAATATGCAAGTTATTGTCGGAAAACGGGTTTGAGAACCCGGGTCTTGCCCCAGGGAACATGTATCAATGGAAAAAAAGTTTTAAAAACGGTCGTTTTTTCTGGAGCAGTGATTTTAATAATGCTTAAAGTGAAAAAAAAAATGAAAAATTCCTTTAAATATCGTACCTGCTGGGTGTCTATAGTATGCCTGTGAGGTGGCACGTGTTTAGAACTGTCCCTGCACAAAATGAGATTACTATAAGAAAAAAGTAATTTAAAACTGCTTGCGTCTTTAATGTAATGTCTGGTCCCTGCAATATGGATGAAAATCATTGAGAAAAATAGCATGGGTTTCCCCCTACTCCCCCCCGGGTCATTACAAGCCGCTTTGGCCCTATATACTTTGAACAGCATTATACAGGCGGTGCAAACAAGACAGGGACTGTAGGTTTGTTGTTAAGTAGAACCTGTTTGCAATTTTGAACTGGTACTTTTTTAAAGTGTAGCTCCAGCCATAAAATAAATTTTTAAGCTTTTCTGAAAACATAGAGAAGGGATATCACCCCTGTAACATTTGGTTTGCTGTCTGTGTGCATCTGTTCAGAAGATTGCAATTCACTTTCTGTCCCAATGACAAATGTTTTTTTTTTTTTTGTGAAACAAGGATTGGTGATAAAGCATCAGTGGACAGGAGACACCTCTTACAGAAGAGAATTTCCCTTCCTAGGGGTAGATTTCCTCTCACTTCCTGTTGTCTCCTTCTGTTTGCAAGTAGGAGTCGTTTGTAAGTTGGATGTTTGAAAGTAGGGGCCTGCCGTATATACTCTGCAGAAATTTGGGCCCTAGGTGTTGGTGTTGCCACAACACTGTAAGCCCTCACAGTTAGTCTTGGTGGGCACTGGAACACCCTGCTGTGTGAACTATTATATCAAGAATTGTAATTACATGCCAGTGTTGAACAGTGGTAGAAAAATTGGGCCTTTGGAGCTGGTGCTGGTGCCACAACTCTGTAAGGCCTCACAGTTAGTCTTGGTGGGCACAGGAATGGGCCCTGCTGTGAAATATTAGATCAAGAATTGTAATTGCATGCCCCTGTTGAACAGGGGCAGAAAAATTGAGCCTTTGTTGGTGGTGGTGGTGCTGATGCCACAACTCTGTTAGCCCTCACAGTTACTCTTGGTGGGCACAGGAATGGGCGCTGCTGTGAAATATTAGATCAAGAATTGTAATTACATGCCCCTGTTGAACAGGGGCAGAAAAATTGGGCCTTTGTTTGTGGTGGTGCTGGTGCCACAACTCTGTAAGCCCTCACAGTTACTCTTGGAGGGCACAGGAATGGGCCCTGCTGTGAAATATTAGATCAAGAATTGTAATTGCATGCCCCTGTTGAACAGGGGCAGAAAAATTGAGCCTTTGTTGGTGGTGGTGCTGATGCCACAACTCTGTTAGCCCTCAGTTACTCTTGGTGGGCACAGGAATGGGCGCTGCTGTGAAATATTAGATCAAGAATTGTAATTACATGCCCCTGTTGAACAGGGGCAGAAAAATTGGGCCTTTGTTTGTGGTGGTGCTGGTGCCACAACTCTGTAAGCCCTCACAGTTACTCTTGGAGGGCACAGGAATGGGCCCTGCTGTGAAATATTAGATCAATAATTGTAATTACATGCCCCTGTTGAACAGGGGCAGAAAAATTGGGCCTTTGTTGGTGGTGGTGGTGGTGCTGATGCCACAACTATGTAAGCCCTCACAGTTACTCTTGGTGGGCACAGGAATGGGCGCTGCTGTGAAATATTAGATCAAGAATTGTAATTACATGCCCCTGTTGAACAGGGGCAGAAAAATTGGGCCTTTGTTTGTGGTGGTGCTGGTGCCACAACTCTGTAAGCCCTCAGTTACTCTTGGTGGGCACAGGAATGAGCCCTGCTGTGAAATATTAGATCAATAATTGTAATTACATGCCCCTGTTGAACAGGGGCAGAAAAATTGGGCCTTTGTTGGTGGTGGTGCTGGTGCCACAACTCTGTAAGCCCTCACAGTTACTTTTGGTGGGCACAGGAATGGGCCCTGCTGTAAAATATTAGATCAAGAATTGTAATTACACGCCCCTGTTAAACAGGGGCAGAAAAATTGGTCCTTAGGCACTGATGCTGGTGCCACAACACTGCAACCCCTCACAGATACTCTAGTTGGAGCTCAGGAATGAGCCTGCTGCAAAGTATTGCATCACAAATTGTAATTACACGCCCCTGTTAAACAGGGGCAGAAAAATTGGGCCTTAGGCACTGGTGCTGGTACCACAACCCCGCTGCAAACTATTGCATCAAAAATTTTAATTACACGCCCCTGTTAAACAGGGGGAGAAAAATTGGGCCTTAGCCACTGGTGGCGGTGCCCAGAACCAAAAATGTTCTTACAAGCTATCAGCATGATCATTGAGGAGGAAAAGTCACTCAGCATAACAGTATAGTCACTCAGCATCAGCATAGGCAGTCTTGAAGGGATCTGACATTTCAAAAAAAAAATATTCAGTTACATCAGCATCAGGTGCTTGGTAGCTGGTGGTGATCCAAGCCTGACTCATTTTTATGAAGGTCATTTGATCGACCGAGTCGGTGGAAAAGCACTCCCTGTGATCGGTTACAAAGCCTCCAGCAGCACTGAATGTGCGTTCTGAAAGAACGCTGGATGCAGGACAAGCCAGTAGCTCAATTGCGTACTGTGCAAGCTCTGGCCAGTGATCCATCCTCAAGACCCAGTAAGCCAGAGGATTTTCGGTGGGAAAGGTGTCCAAGTCTGATCTTGCCCCTAGGTATTCCCGCACCATGTAAAACAGACACTGGCGATGGTTTCTGGAACCGGTCATACCTTGGGGCTGCGGACTAAAAAATTGTCTGAACGCATTGGTCAGACGGCCACCTTCTCCACCGCTCCTTCTGTGACTGACCGAAGCCTCAGCAACACGTTGTCCAGGACCTGGATTTTATAACCCACCAGTCTCTGGTAACGCGTTGCACAGACCTTTCTGCAAGGTCTCCTGAAGATGTTTCATCTTCTGCTCCCTCTGCGCCGGCAAGATAAGGTCCGCAACCTTATTCTTGTAACATGGATCAAGGAGAGTTGCCAGCCAGTAATGATCCCTCTCCTTGATAGCACAAATACGAGGATCCTTCCACAGGCTTTGCAGGATCAGGGAGGCCATACAACATAGGTTTGCTGAGGCATTCGGTGCGGAGTCCTCTGGGTCAGTGAGGATGATAGGATCCGCAGCCACCTCATCCTAGCCACCTACAAGTCCATTGGTTCCTTGGGACTGTAATTGATCCCTTGAAGACTGCAGCTGATGCTGAGTGCTAGGCTCCACCTCCATGCTGACACAATCCTCCTTCTCCTCCTGGATAAAGGAGGCCTTGAGAGGTAAGGAAGTCTTCCTCTTCCTCCCTCTGTTCTGCCTCAAGTGCCCTGTCCATTATTCCACGCAGCGTGTGCTCCAACATGTGAATAAGAGGGACAGTCTCACTGATGCATGCACTGTCACTGCTCACCATCCTCGTGGCCTTCTCAAATGGTCACCATCCTCGTGGCCTTCTCAAATGGTGACAGGACAGTGCATGTATCCCTGATCATGGCCCACTGGCGTGGGGAAAAAAACCAAGCACCCAGTTCTACTGTCATATTGGCACAGATACTCATTGATGGCCCTCTGCTGGGTGTGCAGCCGCTGCAGCATGGCCAACGTAGAGTTCCACCTGGTGGGCATGTCACAGATTAGGTGGTTCTTGGGCAGGTTGTATTCTCTTTGGAGCTCTGCCAGCCAAGCACTGGCATTATATGACCGTCAGAAATGCACACAGACTTTCCTGGCCTTCTTCAGGACATCCTATAAGCCTGGCTTAAGCTGGCGCGGCGTCAACCACCTCTGAGCCTGCCCCTGAGCTTGCCCCTGTAGAGCTGACAGAACCTCTGCCCCAGTGTGGCTCCTGTCCCCCAAGCACACCAGCTCAAGCACCGCATGGCATATCTTTGCCTGCGTACCTGCGTAGCCCCTTGAACGCCTACGGAGCACCGCTGGTTCTGAGGACACATCAGCACAGGAAGAGGCCACAGAGGAAGAAGAGGAGGGGTGGAGGAGAGAGGTGTGTCACAACCAGTAGTAGCATTTTGGAGGCGTGGTGGCGGAACAACCTCCATCACTACTGTACCTTGTCCTGCGTCCTTCCCAGCTGCTAACAGAGTCACCCAATGCGCCGTTAAAGATAGATAACGTCCCTGTCCATACCACTGACCGCCCTGTCCAGCGAGGCATGGACATTGCCTTCCACATGGCGGTAGAGAGCCGGAATCACCTTCCGTGAGAAAAAGTGGCGTTTAAGAACTTGCCACTGAGGTACAGCACATTCCACAAACTCAAGGAAGGGGGCAGAATCTACCAACTTAAAAGGCAGCAGTTGAAGTGCTAGCAATTTAGCTAAGCTAGCATTCAATCGCTGGGCATGTGGATGGCTGGGAGAGAACTAATTTCAGCACTGCAGCAGCTGGGGCAGGGAAACTTGCCTGGTACAATCTGCCATCAGTGTACCAATAGTAGATTGCCCGCATGTACTAGGCTGTGACACACCTAATTCTAAACCTTCAGTCCTATCAGTGCAGGCTTCAGAGAGGACTGAGGGTATAGTGGGGTTGGAGATACCAGCTGATGAGGGGCAAGGGGAGGTCCGCTTTGTTCTTTGGTGTGGGTCTTTCAGGTATGCTTGCCAACAAACTGCAAGGCCCACACCAAAGAACTTTTGCAGTAACGCTGAGACACAGCAGCGCCCTGCACATGCGTAGCTCTGCGATGTAATGCAGTTGGTGTGATGCCCTTAATCTGTGCCCTGGAGGGCATCCTGCCTCTTCGGAGATGTGCCTGTGCCTCCTCCTCCTCCTCTCTCCTATCAGGCACCCACGTAGTCAGTGACCTCATCATCCCCTCCCTCCTCATCACTGTTGAAAACCTGGCAGTATGCTGCAGCTGGGGGAACATGACTGACAGATTGCTGTCCCTCTCGGGCACCCCCTCTCTCTGGGCTCACATTACTGCCTTCCTCTATCTGTGTTCCATCATTGGAGCCTTCAAAACGCTGCACATCTTCATGCAGCATGTACCCAACACTGTGTTGAAACAGTTCGGTGGACTCAACAGGAGGACATGGTGGGACTAGGGAAGGAGTAAGTGATGCCATTGAGCAGAGGGAAGAGGACACCTTGGCAGCTAATTTGCCAGACCAAGTACCCTGAGCCTGGGTGAGAGAGGATGAGGACGAGGATGAGGATGGCTTGGTCATCCACTCTACCAATTTGTCTGCATGTTGAGGCTCAACACGGCCAGGTCCCGAAAAGGACGAGCGTGTGCAACAGCCACGTGCTGAAGAGGATGCACCATGTCCTCTGTTGCCTCTAGATGCAGAGCCTGCTTGCCCTCATGACTCTCTGCCTCTCTTTGTTGTCCTTCCAGACATTATAATGGCCTGCAGAGGACAAAGTCAGTACACACACCTCGTAGCTTTAGGTGCAAACTGCAGAGGACACGTGCAGTACACACCAAGTGGGTTTAGGTGCAATGGGCCAGATCCTCAAAAGGGATACGCCGGCGTAACTGCTGTTACGCCGTCGTATCCCTGTTTCTAACTATGGAACTGATCCACAGAATCAGTTTTCCATAGTTAGGCAGAAGATCCGGCATGTGGAAGGGACTTACACTGCCGGATCTTAGGATGCAGTACCGCATCCGCCGCTGGGGGCATTTCGTGTCGAAATGCCGCCTCGGGTATGCAAATTAGCACTTACGGAGATCCACGAAGCTTTTCAGCTTCGTTTTTTCACCGTAAGTTTTAGTTTGCAAACGCAAAATTAGGGCTGCTTTTACAAAGTGTAAACTGTTTACACCATGTAAAAGCAGACCCTTCTGTCCAGCGACGCAAATTTTTTTTGGTTTTGAATTTTTTTTTCCGCGCCGTATCTTTTTTTTTTCCCGACGCAACTTTATTGACCCGTCGCAATCCACAAAGCTCGGCGTAACGTAATTTCGCGCTATGCACGTCGGGAAAATTATGTCACGAGCATGCGCAGTACGGCCGGCGCGGGAGCGCGCCTAATTTAAATGGGAATCGCCCCCAGGAAAAGAGGAACGCCTTGCGCCGGCGGAATTTAAGTTACACAGCCAAAAATTTCTAGGTAAGTGCTTTGTGGATCGGGCACTTAGGTAGAAATTTTAAGGCAGTGTAACTTAAATGGGAAAAATTAAGTTACGCCGGATCTTTGTGGATTACCCCCAAAGTAATTAGCACACTTGCACTATACACCAAGTGGGTTTAGGTGCAAAGTAATGAGCACACTTGCAGTATACAAGAAATTGGTTTAGGTGAAAAGTAATGAACACACTTGCACTATAAACCAAATGGGTTTAGGTGCAAAGTAATTAGCACACTTGCACTATAAACCAAGTGCGTTTAGGTGGAAAGTAATTAGCACACTTGCACTTTAAACCAAGTGGGTTAAGGTGCAAAGTAATGAGCACGCTTGCACTATGCACCAAGTGGGTTTAGTTGCAAATGAATGAGCAGCACACTTGCATTATCCACCAAGTGGGTTTAGTTGCACTGAGCACACGGGCAATACAACACGTGAGAACACTGCAGCTAGCACAATCAACTGCCTGACAGATTAGGAAGGACTAATCTAACTATACTATACAGTGTATAAATATATGTACAACTCCTGGGATGTATATATATATATATATATATATATCCTCTACACACTGTAAGTGAGAACACTGCAGCTAGCACAATCAACTGCCTGACAGATTAGGAACAACTAATCTAACTAAACTATACAGTGTATAAATATATGTACAACTCCTGGGATGTATATATATCCTCTACACACTGTAAATTTAACTAACTAGCCTGCCTGCTCTATCTAGCTAAAAAAAAAGACAATCTCTCTCTCTCTCTCTGTCTGATCTTTAACCATCGCTGGAACACACTAGACGAGGCCGCCCAGCAGGCGGCCTTTTATAGTGTGGGGCTTGTGCTAAAGCCCTGAGCCATAATTGTCCGAAGCCACCCTGGCTTTGGCCAATTATGGCTCTCCGTTTTTTGGCCAATCATCAGCGCGCAATGCCGCAGTGAATTATAGGCTGTGGCGCGTCACTCGAATTTGGCGCGAACGACCCGTTTTGTTCGAATTTCGACGAACAATTGAACAGGCAATGTTCGAGTCGAACATGGGTTTGAGTCGAACGCGAAGCTCATCCCTACTGTGGAGTATAAGAACACCATGTGGTGTTTTGATATGATGGATAGTGGCTTTCGCACGTTTGGCTTGGAACACTCTTGCTAGAAGTTTTCCACTTTTGTTACCCTGTTCATAGAATAGTTTTTTTAGTAAGAATGTACAGTATTTACGTTTTTTTTTATATAATCGGTTCAAGGTCTTCTAAAAGTGCCTTCATAGCCTGAACGTCTCTATAGCACAGCATTGCTTATGAGCTGCTTCTAGTGTCCTGATGCATTGTTTCTCAACCCTGTTCTCAAGTACCCCCAACAGGCCATCTTTGCAGGTTTTCCTTTGTCAGAATAAATGGCTTGGTATTTTAGACAGCTATTTTATCTAAGATAAATTCCCCAAAAAAGTCTGTTGGTTATACTTGAGGACAGGGTTGAGAACCACTCATTAGTGTGTTGATTCAGGCCTGTCTCTTTTTACGCTTATGTGCCGCTGTGGCAATGAATTCCCCTCTAACAACACATTTATGGGCTTCCCACATGGGGGATATGGTTGGGTCATTGTTCTCCTTTGTCTGTGAGTATATGAAGGCATCTAAACACCACAAATTGCTGTGGTGATTACAGTCTGGGTAAATCAAAGTCAGGATGATCGGGTTGTGGTCTGACAATATCGAAGGTTTAATAGTAGAGTTTGACAGGAATTGTAAATCAGACTGGGAGAAAGCTAGAAAGAAATAATCTAGTCTAGAATGCCTGTTGTGAGGTATAGAAAAATGTGTGTAGTCACAAGCATGTACAGGTGATACTCGAAAATTTGAATATTGTGCAAAAGTTCATTTATTTCACTAATGCAACTTAAAAGGTGTAACTAATATATGAGAGAGACTCATTACATGCAAAGCAAGATAGTTTAAGCCGTGATTTGTCATAATTGTGATGATTATGGCTTACAGCTCATGAAAACCCTAAATCCACAATCTCAGAAAATTAGAATATTGTGAAAAGGTGCAATCTTCTCGGCTCAAAGTGTGCCCATCGAATCAGCTAATTAAGCCATAACATCTGCAGAGGGTTCCTGAGCCTTTAAATGGTCTCTCAGTCTGGTTCAGAAGGAATCACAATCATGGGAAAGACTGCTGACCTGACAGTTGTGCAGAAAACCATCATTGACACCCTCCATAAGGAGGGAAAGCCTCAAAAGGTAATTGCAAAAAAGGTTAGATGTTCCCAAAGTGCTGTATCAAAGCACAATAATAGAAAGTACTGTGGAAGGGAAAAGTGTGGAAGAAAAAGGTGCACAAGCAGCAGGGATGAGCGCAGCCTGGAGAGGATTGTCAGGAAAAGGTCATTCAAAAGTGTTGGGGACTTTCACAAGGAGTGGACTGAGGCTGGAGTCAGTGCATCAAGAGCACCACACACAGACGGATCCTGGACATGGGCTTCAAATGTCGCATTCCTCTTGTCACCCCACTCCTGACCAACATACAACGTCAGAAGTGTCTTACCTGGGCTAAAGAAAAAACACACCTGGTCTGGTGCTCAGTGGTCCAAAGTCCTCTTTTCTGATGATCTCATTTGGAAACCATGGAGCCGGAGTATGTAGGAAGAATGGAGGAAACCAAGGAGCCGGAGTATGTAGGAAGAATGGAGGAAACCAAGGAGCCGGAGTATGGAGGAAGAATGGAGGAAACCAAGGAGCCAGAGTATGGAGGAAGAATGGAGGAAACCAAGGAGCCAGAGTATGGAGGAAGAATGGAGAGGCACAAACTGCCAGATGCTTGAAGTCCAGTGTGAAGTTTCCACAGTCTGTGCTGATTTGAGGAGACGTGTCATCTGCTGGTCCACTGCGCTTCATTAAGTCTGGGGTCACCACAGCCGTCTACCAGGAGATTTTGGAGCACTTCATGCTTCCTTCCGCAGAGGAGCTCAATGGGGATGCCGACTTCATTTTCCAGCAGGACTTGGCACCTCCCCCACACTGCCAAAAGGAACAAAACCTGGTTCAATGACCGTGGGATTACTGTGCTTGATTGGCCATCAAACTCGCCTGACCTGAACCCCATAGAGAATCTATGGGGCATTGCCAAGAGAAAGATGAGAGACATGCAGAAGAGCTGAAGGCCGCTATTGAAGCATCCTGGTCTTCCATAACACCTCAGCAGTGCCACCAGTGGCGGCTGGTGAAGTTTTAGGATGGGGGGGCGCCAGACCCCGCCCTTCCTTTTTGACCCCTCCCACTTGGTGGAAATGGGCGTGGTTTCATCAAAATAGTGGGCGTAGCTCTAAGGTGGTGTGGTTAGAATCTGAGATGAACAGGGGATGGAGGGAGAGCAGGTCCAGATCCTACACAACAATAGAAATGTGTATTCTAGAAAGTTTAACAATCAGCAGATAAAGATATTTCAATCATCCCGGCACCATTGTTGTTATGGTGTCAGGATGATTGAAGCGCATTATTTATATTATTACATTGTAATATAAAATAAAATCATTCAACTCACCATAATGCAGAATCAGTGGGATCTCTGAGCGTGTCGCCTGCCACCAGATGCCATCAGGTGTCCCCAGTGGAGTCCCTCCTTACAGGCAGCCCTGTGTAACATCAAATGTAGCCTCTCTCCCTATCAAATGCAGCCAGCACCTGTCCCATAAATTGCAAAACACTATATATTATTATACACAGAGCGCACTATACAGCATACACTATACACAGAGAGCATTATACACAGAGCGCACACTATACACAGAGAGCATTATACACAGAGCGCACACTATACACAGAGAACATTATACACAGAGCATACACTATACACAGAGAACACTATACACAGAGCGCACACTATACAGCACACACTATACACAGAGCACACGCTATACACAGAGAACACTATACACAGAACGCACACTATACACAGAACGCACACTATACACATTGTTATTGTTTAGGGTGGAGAGGCAGGAATAGGCAGGAAGAGGGGTTATTGTTTAGGGTGGAGGGGCAGGGATGGAAGTTATTGTTTAGGGTGGAGAGGCAGGGATGGAAGTTATTGTTTAGGGTGGAGAGGCAGGTTATTGTTTAGGGTGGAGAGGCAGGTTATTGTTTAGGGTGGAGAGGCAGGTTATTGTTTAGGGTGGAGAGGCAGGTTATTGTTTAGGGTGGAGAGGCAGGTTATTGTTTAGGGTGGAGAGGCAGGAAGAGGGGTTATTGTTAAGGGTGGAGAGGCAGGTTATTTTTTAGGGTGGAGAGGCAGGAAGAGGGGTTATTTTTTAGGGTGGGAAGGTGGGTTATTTTTTAGGGTGGAGAGGCAGGAAGAGGGGTTATTTTTTAGGGTGGGAAGGTGGGTTATTTTTTAGGGTGGAGAGGCAGGAAGAGGGGTTATTTTTTAGGGTGGGAAGGTGGGTTATTTTTTAGGGTGGAGAGGCAGGCAGGGGTGCCGTTTTAGGGTGGGGAGAGGTAGGGAGGGGGGTTATTTTTTAGGGTGGAGAGACAGGGAGGGGGCCATTTTAGGGTGGGGACTGGGAGAGGTAGGGAGGGGGGGTTTGTTTAGATTGGAGAGAAAGGGGGGGCCGTTTTAGGGTGGAGACTGAGGCAGGGAGGGGGTTCTTGTTTGCAGTGGAGAGACAGGGGGGGCCGTTTTAGGGTGGATTGGAGAGGCAGGGTGGGGGGTTCTTGTTTAATATGGAGAGACAGGGGGGGGCCGTTTTAGGGTGGAGAGGCAGATTGGGAAACCCACAGGCTCTGCAGCAGCTGAGAAGGAGAAGTGAACAGAAGGAGGGGGAGGGGGGCCAGGCTCACAGCAGGACACAGTACAGTACACACTGAGCCTCAGTCTATCCGCCGTGCAGAGGAGTCTGACTGGATGGGAAGCAGAGTGACAGTGAGTGAGAGAGCTCAGCTCACATCCATCCCCGCACCCAGTCACTCACCTTCTGCCCTGGTTCCCCTGCGCTCAGGTTAGGCAGGCACTGCACCCACCTGCCACACATGATGGGAACTTGAAGCAGCTCATAAGTGTACTAGGGGATCGGGAGCAGGCTTCTTTACCTGGCTGGCTGCAGGCTCACGCTGATGCGGCCCTCTGAGTTGCATAGTGCCGACGTCACTTCCTGTTGTCGGCACTATGCACAAGCACAGCATATACTGGGTGCCGTGCACCCGCCCGGTCACAGATCCATCGCGCCGGAAGCTGTGGCGCGATGGGCATAGCCACAAAGGCATATTTTGCCTGCCAATGTAGCGCCTCGTCTGCAATCTTGTGATTGCACAGACGTGGCGCTACTCGTACCGCACTGCACCCGGCGCCCAGCGCCCGGGCACAGTGCACATAGGGACCTTTTTTTGCTTTTTTTTTTTTAAAGGGACATGTTTAAATAATTTTTTTTTTTTTTTTTTTACTATTATTTTTTTTTTACTGACTTGGGGGGAGGGGGGGCGGCGCCCGGGCGCCCCCTATGGACGGGCCGCCACTGAGTGCCACAGGCTGATCACTTCCGTGCCACGCCGCATTGATAGGCCCAAACCAAGTACTGAGGGGCCCAAACCAAGTACTAAATACATAAGCAGGCTTCTACTTTTCAGAGGTCCGATATTCTATGTGCAATCCTTGTTTTATTGATTGCATGTAATATTCTAATTTTCTGAGATTGTGGATTTGGGGTTTTCATGAGCTGGAAGCCATAATCATCACAATTATGACAAATCACGGCTTGAACTATCTTGCTTTGCATGTAATGAATCTCTCTCATAGATTAGTTTCACCTTTTAAGTTGCATTAGTGAAATAAATGAACTTTCGCACGATATTCAAATTTTTCGAGTATCACCTGTAAGTTAAGTGTATGCCAGTGGCATCGCTAGGGGGGTGGCTTTTAAGGCTAAAGTCCTGAATCTGGGGCCCAGAGTCTCTTGCCGCAGGGGTCCCTGCCTATACAGCGGGCTGTGGCCTCTCTGCATCCGGGTCACAGGTGCGGCAGGCGGGCTGCATGAGCCAGGAAGGCAGAAGGGAGAAGAATCAAGCGGGTAGAAGAGCAGAGATTACATCATCTCTCTTCGCTCGCCTCGCATCACCGCTCTTCCGCCCTCAAAGTGCGGGCCTCTTCAATGTCGGAGGTGCGGCAGGGAGCAGCGAGATGACATCATCTCTCACTGCCCGCCCCACATCACTGCTCTCCTGTCCTTACTCAGAACAAACAGCTCCACCTGCCTCTGCTAAATGGACCAGTGCTGCCAGCCTGCCACCAATGCAGCAACAATGCACATTTGGTGGCACTGGCTGTTATGGCACGTGACAATCTGAAAATAGTGGCAGGTGACGTGGGAAGCGATCATCCTCATCTGGTGGCAGGTGACATGGCAAGTGACATCCTGCAAATGGTGTCGGGCGGTATTGCCGCGGTTTCCCATTGTTCTAAATTGGAAGGAGCAGTGAAGGGCGGTTTACACGCCGCTCCTCTCACCGCTCCAAAGATGCTGCTGGCAGGAGATTTTTCTCTCTCCTGCCAGCGCACCGCCTCAATGTGAAAGCCCTCAGGCTTTCACATTGAGTATGCAGTGCAGGAATTTTTCAGGCGGTATAGCAGCACTATGAAAAACTCCTCAGTGTGAAAGGGGTCTAACGGTAAGAGGAGAGTGCTTGGAGATGAGGATGGAGACTCCTTTGGACTTTGTCAGGCTATTAGTGGCATGATGAGCTAAAGGGGAATATCGGTTAGTCAATTTGGACATCTGGTCGGTTTGAAAATGTGCCTCTTGAATGAGTATCACATCTGCTTTTTGTTTTCTCATTCGCATTTGGAGTTGTGATCTTTTTCTGGCACATTTAAGCCTTGTGCATTAGTTGAAACTAGCTTCAACTTTTTAGAAGAAAACTGAGAAAAAAAGGGGGGTAACCTATATTAAGTCAGGAGGTAGGGGAGATAGGGTATAATACGGACTAGGGATTTTCTGGGAGGCAACGAAAAAGCAGCAAGCTTGCCTGTTTTAGAATGGAGGGTTCCGGAACGGGTCAGCGGAGGAGTGTACTACAGTATTATATGGCCAGATTCAGAGAGAGTTAAGTCGGCGTAACAGTAGATACGCCGACGTAACTCTGAATCTGCGCCGTCGTAAATTAAAGCGTATTCTGTAAACCAGATACACTTAAATTAGGTTAAGATACGAGCGGCGCATCTTAGGGTGCAATATTTAGGCTGGCCGCTAGGTGGCGCTTCCGTTGAGTTCGGCATAGAATATGTAAGTGCCTAGATACGCCGATTCACGAACGTACGTGCACCCGTCGCAGTAAAGATACGCCGTTTACGTAAGGCATTTTCCAGCGTAAAGTTATTCCAACAAATAGCTGGCCTAGTCAATGTTAAGTATGGCCATCGTTCCCGCATCGAAATTTGAAATTTTTACGTTGTTTGCGTAAGTCCTTGCGTAAGTCCTCCGTGAATGGGGCTGGACGTAATTTACGTTCACGTCGAAACCAATACGTCTTTGCGGCATACTTTGGAGCAATGCACACTGGGATATGTCCACGGACGGCGCGTGTGCCATTCTTAAAAAACGTCAATCACGTCGGGTCACCAATCATTACCATAAAACACGCCCCCCCAACTTCATTTGAATTAGGCGCGCTTACGCCGGCCCCTTTACGCTACGCCGCCGTAAGTTAGGAGGCAAGTGCTTTGTGAATACAGTACTTGCCTCTCTGACTTAAGACGGCATAGCGTAAATACGATATGCAAAGATGCCTGAACCACTTGACAACTGGGCACTTAAACACCCTTAATAACCAGACCAATTTTCAGCTTTTGGTGCTCTCACGTTTTGAATGACAATAACTCAGTCATACAACATTGTAACCAAATGAAATTTTTGTCCTTTTTTTCCCACAAATAGAGCTTTCTTTTTTTTTTTTTTCGCTATTAATGAAAAAAGAACGAAAATTTTGTAAAAAAATGAATTTTTCTTCATTTCTATCATATCATTTTGTAAAAAAGTAATTTTTCCTCATACATTTGGCCTAAAATGCATACTGCTACATATTTTTGGTAAAAAAAAATAAAAAATTTGGATATTATTTAGTCTGGGTGAAAGTTATAGGGTCTACAAGCTATGGTACCAATTTCTGAAAATTGAACAATTTGATCACACCTGAAGTACTGACAGCTTCTCTCATTTCTTGAGACCCTAACAAGCCAATAAAGTACAAATACCCCCTAAATGACCCCTTTTTGGAAAGTAGACATTCCAAGGTAGTTAGTAAGAGTCATAGTTAGTTTTTTGAAGTTGTCATTTGTTCCCACAATTCTTTGCAAAATTAAGATTTTTTTTTTTTTTTTTTTCATACCAATATTGTCATTATAACAGGTTATTTCTCTCACATGGCATGTATATTCCACAAATGACACCCCAAAATATATTCTGCTGCTCCTCCTGAGTATGGCGATACCACATGTGTGAGACTTTTACACAGCGTGGCCACATACAGAGGCCCAACACCGAAGTAGCAACTTCAAGCATTCTAGGAGCATAAATTACACATCTAATCTCTCAACCACCTTTTACACTTTTGAAGGCCCTGGAGCACCAGGACAATAGAAACGCCCACAAAGTGACCCCATTTTGGAAAGCTAACACCCCAACGTATAATCTATGAGGCATAATGATTATTTTGAACAGTTCATTTTTTTCCAGATGTTCTTGGAAAATGTGGAAAAAAATAAAAACGCATTTTTTTTACAGAAAGTTGTCCATTTATAGGATATTTCCAACACATAGCATGTACATAGAAAAAATTACACCCCAAAATATATTCTGCTGCTCCTCCTGAGTATGGCGATACCACATGTGTGAGACTTTTACACAGCGTGGCCACATACAGAGGCCCAACACCGAAGTAGCAACTTCAAGCATTCTAGGAGCATAAATTACACATCTAATCTCTCAACCACCTATTACACTTTTGAAGGCCCTGGAACACCAGGACAATGGAAACGCCCACAAAGTAAACCCATTTTGGAAAGCTAACACCCCAACGTATAATCTATGAGGCATACATGGGCGTCCGCTCCATAGGGCAAGCTAGGGCGTTCGCCCCCCCCTGGAATCAGTAGTAAAACACTGTCATTTAGCCGCGGCCGCCGATTGTCAATGTGTGTGTGTGTGACTCTGTCTCTCATGTATGTTAGCGACACACTGTTACACATTTAGCTGCGGCCGCCGCTCGCACCTGCGCCGCCGATTGTCACTGTGTGTGCCTCTATCTCATGTATGTCAGCGCCGGCCCACAGCATATCAAGTCAGTCAGTCAGTCTATGTTCCGCTCCGCTCCCGCCCCTTGTTTTCCGGCCAGCCAATAGATGAAGATGATTGCTGAGCCGCTCACTCCCCCTAACCTTACAGTCTAGCCCAGTGCTCGTCCTGGCGGCGTGACGTCACTCACGCTGGGAGGGGTCGGGGATCATCGTGGGACTGATGGGAGGAGCGCAGAGAGCTGTACCAAGAGGAGCCAGCGCCGCTGTTTAGGCAAGTCTAACACAACACATGTGCACACACTTGTAAAATGGCTCAGTGAGGCTCGATACTCGAACAATAACAATCACAACTGCATATAGTAAAAATCAAAGTGTATAATTATTTACCAACCAAGTGTATTACCATGCAGCAGGTCAGGTGTGTTCCTTAAGTGCATTGGGGAGCCATTAAAAAAAATGTCAGTGCAAACATTAATACGTACAAAGTGCGCCAACATGTGTGTTGCATTACTGCACTGCAAAGCCAGCCTGGTTTTACTGACTTCCCTTCTGAAAATACTAGTTTCTTGGCTGGAAAGCCACCAGAGACAGCCAAACAACTAGCGCTTTAAGGGGATTGGCAACAAAAACCTTTAAATTTTTCTTTGTATATATACCCTTAAAATGCCAGGAGTGTGCAGTGGTCATAGTAACTCATGTATTAATGTCAGTGCAGGACATTAATACGAGTTACTATGACCAGTGCAGGACATTTACCCCCCCGGCCGCCATGCTGTATATTAAAAAAATCTTCCGACTGATGCCATACGGAATGATGCAGTCTGAAGATTATTAACTGCAATGACTGATTTTTGTAAAATGCGGCGGGGGGGGGGGGGGGGGGGGGGATAAATGTCTTGCACTGGTCATAGTAACTCATGTATTAATGTCCTGCACTGGTAACGGTCACTGATGAATGATTTTACTGGCCACTGTCACTGATAAATGATTTTACTGGTCACTGATGAATGATTTTACTGGTCACTGATGAATGATTTTACTGGTCACTGATGAATTAATTTACTGGTCACGGGTCACTGATGAATGATTTTACTGGTCACTGATTAATTAATTAACTTTTTATTCTAATGCGTGATTATGTAGACAGGGCTGGGGGCCCCAGTGCCTATAATGCTCTTAAGATGGCACTGACTTGACTTGCCCCCTGTGTTGCAATGCCTGCCTGTGTAAATGTATGCCGCAGTGCCAGCTCCTCCCACAGGTGCGTGGCGTGCAGTGGCTAAGACGAGAGAGAATACGATGCCAGCCCCTCTTCTTCATGACATTGTCAAAAAGGGACCGAGCATTGATGACTTTAAAATGATGCCCCCCCCTGAAAAAAGTTCAGCGGACGCCCATGGAGGCATAATGAGTCTTTTGAACAGTTCATTTTTTTCCAGATGTTCTTGGAAAATGTGGAAAAAAATAAAAACGCATTTTTTTTACAGAAAGTTGTCCATTTATAGGATATTTCCAACACATAGCATGTACATAGAAAAAATTACACCCCAAAATATATTCTGCTGCTCCTCCTGAGTATGGCGATACCACATGTGTGAGACTTTTACACAGCGTGGCCACATACAGAGGCCCAACACCGAAGTAGCAACTTCAAGCATTCCAGGAGCATAAATTACACATCTAATCTCTCAACCACCTATTACACTTTTGAAGGCCCTGGAGCACCAGGACAATGGAAACGCCCACAAAGTGACCCCATTTTGGAAAGCTAACACCCCAACGTATAATCTATGATGCATAATGAGTCTTTTGAACAGTTCATTTTTTTCCAGATGTTCTTGGAAAATGTGGAAAAAAATAAAAACGCATTTTTTTTACAGAAAGTTGTCCATTTATAACATATTTCCAACACATAGCATGTACATAGAAAAAATTACACCCCAAAATATATTCTGCTGCTCCTCCTGAGTATGGCGATACCACATGTGTGAGACTTTTACACAGCGTGGCCACATACAGAGGCCCAACATCCAAGAAGCACCATCAGGTGTTCTAGGGACATAAATTACACATCCAATTTCCTTACAATCTATCACATTTTTGAAGGGCCTTCATATTTCTAACACAGCATGTACATACCAAGAATTACACCCTAAAATACATTCTGCTGAGTAATGGGTAAAAAAAAAGAAGATTACCTGTGGTTTTAGTAGTGCAATTGTCCACAGAAGGAGAGCCCCGATCCAGGCAGCAGGCAGGGACGTGGTCACTGGTCAGCGACAGTGAATGGAATTGTCCAGGCAGCAGGCAGCAGGCAGGAATATTGTCCATAGTCAGGCAAAATATTCGTCCTGGTAGGAACATGGTCCAAGTAGCGGGCCATGGGTAGGGGAATGGGGACAGGGGTAGAGGCTTCTCCCACCCAAATCTCTTTGAAGCCTCCGGGCAACCAGACCCTAATCCGGGAATGAGAAAACTAAAAAAATTAGTTTTTTCATCCAGAAAAACAATTCTGGAGCCCCTCACATGTGTGAGACCCCTGTGTTCCCACTAGTATAGCAGGGTAAAAGATCAATCCAAGGGGCAGGCAAAAAACGTGGTCAAACAGTCCAGGGTCAGTTCCAGAGCAGGCAGATGTAGGTACAGTTTAGGGTTAGGCAAAAGAGTGGTCGTATAACAAGCCAGGGTCAGTTCCAGAGAAGGCAGAGGTATGTTTAGGGTTAGGCAAAAGAGTGGTCGTATAACAGGCCATGGTCGATTCCGGAGAAGTTAGAGGTATGAGTGCAGTGGCATAAGGGGTGTGGGGGGAAATTACAGGAAATTAGAATTGCGTTTACCATACGTCCCTAATAATGAAGAAACGTATGGTAACGGCGGAAACATGTTCCAATACAGAGGCCTGGTTGGGAAGGACAATCGGGACAGTAATACACAGTGTCTTTTCGAATTCCTCTTCTGGAGCACACCCGGCACCTCTTCTGATTTCTGTGGCCTGTTTCAGGGGAGGGGGTTTTCTCAGGAAAGTGACGCTCGTGGAGTCTGCTCACAGAATCAGAGCGAATATTTTCCGGTGGGTTTTCAGGGTACAAAAGGGAGGTGATGACTTCTTCTTGATAGTCCAGATATGATATAGTGTTGAGCAGAATATGCCATATTCGATTTCGCGATATATCTCGAATATATATTCGAATATTCGAGATATATTCGCTAAATTCGAATATTCGTGATATTTTATCGAAATTAAATGATTGTGAATATTCGGCAAATGCAGAAGGAGCACTCTGATTGGCTCAGAATATTCTTGATATTTTACAATAGAAAATAAAAAGTGTTTTGCATTGGTGGTGATTCTTTACTCTATCCATCTGTCACAGCCGTTTGTCAATCAAACACCTTGAAGATTGAACACGTTCATGCTGCATGCTTTGGACTTTTTTTCACTTCACATATCAAAGACATTTTTATGAAAGATTATTTTTCTATTATTGGGACTATATTTCTTTATATATTTGTTTCACTGTGTATTTCACAAGTTATTTGCGCTTGTTTATTTTATAATTTGCCCACATGTCTTGTCACTAGACATATTTTTTATTCTTGTAGAGCGACTCCATTTTCTGTCTTGTATTAATTTATGTTGTATAACATTTTTGAGTTGCTGCTGTATTCTCCCCTTTTTTTAAGGTATGCGCAATTTTTTCCTTCTTACAAAAAATAATAATATCAAACATACAAATATTCATAACATACACATACACAAAGCACCCCCCTTTTGCATCAGAGACAATCAGAGTTCTCCTACCACAGTTATCGAAAATTCGCAATCATTTTCGCATTCGCAATAGCGAAAAATCGCAATTTTTTTTTTTTCAATTTGGCAACATAAAAGGATCGCCTCAGCTTAGCTACTCGGCCCAGGGTCTCTAATCATACCAGCAATGCTTTTAGACGTCGATAGGATGTGATCTGTTTTAAAAATAAAATTGAAAAAATTTGAATATTCGGAATTGCGAATATTCACCGCGAAATTCGAAATATAGCGCGATTTCTCGAATATGCTATATTCGAGTCGAATATTCGCAATGCGAATATTCGTGAGCAACACTAATATGATACGGGGTTCTCTGATGACTTTTTGTAGATTACATAGGAGTTATAAAAGGCCAAACTAAAAAAATAAATGGACACTTTCTTGTACCAGTGGCGGGATTTTCTTGTGGGCAGGTAGGGTTCTATCATCTGGTCATTGAAGTCCACTCCCCCCATGAACAAATTATAGTCATAGATGCACTTTGGTTTTTGGATTCGGCCGGTTCTTTTGGGGACTTCCACGCAGGTGTCGTCGTGGATTGATGTAAGCATGTGGACGTTCCGTTTGTCTCTCCACCTGACAGACAATATCTCCTGGTTCCTCAATGCTGCAGACTCCCCTCGTCTGAGCTTTTGATCCACCAGTTTTTGCGGGAAGCCTTTCCTGTTGGGTCTTATTGTGCCACATGCTGGGGTATTCCGGAGGTAAAGACAGCGAAACAGGGGCAAGCTGGTGTAGAAATTATCCACATAAAGGTGGTATCCCTTTCCAAAGAGTGGATACATCAGATTCCAGACCACTTTTCCGCTGACTCCCATATACTCTGGACATTCAGGGGGATGCAGTTGGGAGTCCTTCCCTTCATACACCATGAATGAGTAGAGGTACCCTGTGGCTCTGTCGCAAAGCTTGTACATTTTGACCCCATATCGGGCCCTTTTGCTGGGGATGAACTGCTTGATGCCCAGCCTGCCTGAGAATTTGACAAGGGACTCGTCCACAGATATGTTCTGTTCAGGGGTATATAATTGGGGAAATCGTTGAGCGAAAAAATGTAGAAGTGGCCTAATTTTATATAGCTTGTCAAAAGCAGGGTCATTTCGGGGAGGGCACTGGGCGTTATCGTTAAAGTGGAGGAACCGCATAATTATTAAATATCGGGATCTTGGCATAAGGGAGGAGAAGAGTGGCATGTGGTGAATGGGTTTGGTGGACCAGTAGGAGTACAATTGTTTTTTTTTTGAAAGTGCCATAGTAAAGGTTAGGCCTAAGAACATTTTAAATTCGTCCACGGTTAGTTCTCTCCACTCAAAGGGGCGGGCATATCTGGAACCAGGGTTACTTCTTATGTACTGTTGTGCGTAGAGATTGCACTGGGCCACAATGAAGGATAGCAAATCTTCGGTGAAAAGTAAATTAAAAAAATTAAGCATTGAAAAGTTTTCGCTTGAGGCGGACGGCACATCGCTTGAGGTGGACGGCCCTGCGTGTCTGGGAGTAGGCCGCTTCTCCACGCCAGCACCCCTTCTTTTCCTGGGCCCACGTTCCTCTTCAGATTCTGAATCCGACCCACTGTCTATAACGGGTTCATAGGCCGAATCCGAATCGAACAGAGACTCCTCGCTGCTCTCATCGCTCATGGCAAGTAGAAGATGTACGGCCTGCTCACCGGTAAAGAATTTTTTTGCCATACTGGTGGCTGGTGAGGCTGTACTGCAGAGCACTGTGGTGGCACTGATGGACACAGGTGGGCACTTATGTGCACTGTAGTGGCACGGGTGTGGCTCTGGTGGGCACAGGTGGCTCTGGTGGGCACAGGTGGCTCTGGTGGGCACAGGTGGCTCTGGTGGGCACAGGTGGCTCTGGTGGCTCTGGTGGGGCTCTGGTGTGCACTGATTAGCAGAAGGCGGCACTTATGTGCACTGTAGTGGCACGGGTGTGGCTCTGGTGGGCACAGGTGGCTCTGGTGGGCACAGGTGGCTCTGGTGGGCACAGGTGGCTCTGGTGGCTCTGGTGGGGCTCTGGTGTGCACTGATTAGCAGAAGGCGGCACTTATGTGCACTTTAGTGGCACGGGTGTGGCTCTGGTGGGCACAGGTGGCTCTGGTGGGCACAGGTGGCTCTGGTGGGCACAGGTGGCTCTGGTGGCTCTGGTGTGCACTGATTAGCAGAAGGCGGCACTTATGTGCACTGTAGTGGCACGGGTGTGGCTCTGGTGGGCACAGGTGGCTCTGGTGGGCACAGGCAGCACTGGTGGGCACAGGCAGAACTGGTGGGCACAGGTGGCACTGGTGGGCACAGGTGGCACTGGTGGCACTGGTGGCACTGGTGGGCGCAGGCGGCACTGGTGGGCACAGGCGGCACTGGTGGGCACAGGCGGCACTGGTACGGCACTGTTTTGGCACTGGTATAGGACTGTTGTGGCTCTGGTGGCACTGGTGCGGCTCTGGTGACACTGGTGGTCCCAAATTGTGGGGACCTCTAACAGTAAAATTATTTTTATAGCGTGGGTTGTCAGCATTTTAGAATGTACCACTCTTTCTCTTTGTTATTCTTTCCCTTGTATCTCTCTCTATCCTAATTTCATGTTTTTTCCCCATCTCTCTCTCTAGCCGTCTTCCTTGTTCTTTCTCTTATTCTTTATCTCCCCTTTTCTTTGTTCCTCCCCCTCTTTTCCTCTCCCTTCCATGTATTCTCAATTGTTATTCCTTCTCTTACTCCTTGGTGGGGGGGGGGGGTATGGAATGAGTGGCTGTGCTGATGGGGGGTGGGATCAGTGGCAATGCTGGGGGAGTTCTGATCGGCCAACTTAGGTGGTTGATGAAGGTTATTTGCTGATCTGAGAACTGTAGTGGGGACTTTTAATGGCAACTATAACCACAGGTAGTGTTGCTCACTGTGTCTCCTACTTTGTGGCGTCTCGTAACAGTGATACCTATGCCGAAATCAGGAGATAGTGTCTCCTCCAGCCCCTCCCACTTCACATCCCTCACCTGTCAGTTGACCTCTAGTCTCTGCCCCCAGCCATGCCATGAACTTATTGGGGGGCTGCGAAAAGACTGAGTGGGCGGCCGCGGGCTCCAGGAACAGCCCAGCTGGGTGGCTGCAAAACGGCTTGGAGAGCAGTGCAGGCTTCAGGAACAGCCCAGGATTTGGTGACCCCTGGCAAATCATCATTCGACCCCCGAGGGGGTCCTGACCCCCCCAGGTTGAGAACCACTGATATACATAAAATAGATGTATGAGGCCTATTCAAGGGTTACAGTGACAAAATGGCAGAAATAAGAGCCCGTCAAAACGCAGCCACTGTGCCCATCAAATCGCAGCCACTGTGCCCATCAAATCGCAGCCACTGTGCCCATCAAAATGTAGAAACTGTGCCCATCAAAACCCAGCCACTGTGCCCGTCAAAACGCAGCCACTGTGCCCGTCAAAACGCAGCCACTGTGCCCGTCAAAATGCAGCCACTGTGCCCGTCAAAATGCAGCCACTGTGCCCGTCAAAATGCAGCCACTGTGCCTGTCAAAACCCAGCCACTGTGCCCGTCAAAATGCAGCCACTGTGCCCATCAAAACTTGTCAAAGCCGTTGACTAAGTTATTGTCACAGCAAAGTGGTGGGGCTGAAGTTGGGGGGTGAAGTTGTTGCCATAGAAACATTTGTAAAGGGGAGGAGTTGGTAAGATAACCACGCCCATGTGGGGGCACCAGAAATATTTCTGCACCTAGGCGCCTGTGACCCTAGAATTGGCCCTGCCTGCATCATAGTTTTGTAGTGGAAAGAATCAACTGTAGTGCGAGTCTTATGCCGCGTACACACAACCGGTTTTCGGGTTCTAAAAAATTACGTTTTAAGGGTATAGAAAAAACAAAGTTTTTTCAACCCGATCATTAAAACGGCCTTGCCTACACACGCGCGCGTCCTTTTTTCCCCACAAATAGAGCTTTCTTTTGGTGGTATTTGATCACCTCTGCGTTTTTTTTTTTTTGCGCTATAAACAAAAATAGAGCGACAATTTTGAAATAAAGATATTAAAAAACATTTTTTTCCCTCAGTTTAGTCCGATACGCATTCTTCTACCTATTTTTGGTAAAAAAATATCGCAATAAGTGTTTATCGATTGGTTTGCGCAACATTTATAGTGTTTACAAAATAAGGGATAGTTTTATTGCATTTTTATTAATTTTTTTTTTACCATTAATGGCGGCGATCAGCGATTTTTTTTCAAGACCGCGACATTATGGCGGACACATGGGACAATTTTGACAAATTTTTGGGACAATTGTAATTTTCACAGCAAAAAATGCTATAAAAATGCATTGTTTACTGTGAAAATGACAATTGCAGTTTAGGAGTTAACCACTAGGGGGCGCTGTAGGGGTTATGTGTGATCTCATATGTGTTTCTAACTGTAGGGGGCGGGATGGACTGGGAGAAATGACTGATCGCCTGTTCATACAATGTATGAACAGCGATCTGTCATTTCCCCTAGTTAGTCCACCCCCCCTACAGTTAGAAAACACCTAGGGAACATAATTAACCCCTTCCCCGCCCCCTAGTGTTAACCCCTTCCCTGCCAGTGACATTTTTACAGTAATCAATGCATTTTTATAGAACTGATCGCTATAAAAATGCCAATGGTCCCAAAAATGTGTCAAAAGTGTCCGAAGTGTCCGCCGTAATAATGTTGCAGTACTGATAAAAATCGATGATCGCCGCCATTACTAGTAAAAAAATATATTAATAAAAATGCCATAAAACTACCCCCTATTTTGTAAACGCTATAACTTTTGCGCAAACCAATCGATAAACGCTTATTGTGATTTTTTTTTTACGGAAAATATGTAGAAGAATACGTATCGGCCTAAACTGAGGGGAAAAAAATGTTTTATATATATTTTTGGGGGATATTTATTATAGCAAAAGGTTAAAAATATAATTTTTTTTTCAAAATTGTCGCTCTATTTTTGTTTATAGCTCAAAAAATTAAAACCGCAGAGGTGATCAAATACCACCAAAAGAAAGCTCTATTTGTGGGGGAAAAAAGGACGCCAATTTTGTTTGGGAGCCACGTCGCACGACCGCGCAATTGTCAGTTAAAGCGACGCAGTGCCGAATCGCAAAAAGTGGCCCGGTCATTGACCAGCATAATGGTCCGGGGCTGAAGTGGTTAATTACCCCCTGGGGCTTCTGTCTCATTACACATATCAGTCCTCCTATTCAAACTATCGGACCAATCCCTGCTGACCCTGTTTCAAGTCCTCAATTGCATGGCCAAGAGGACCTAATTGAGAACTACAATGTACTTTACAATTGACCAATAGGAAAGTGGTTGTTGGGGGCAGGGTGTTCAAACTGCTGTGTATAAATGTGTGGGTGTGTGCATCCAATAAAGAGAGATTCCTGTTTGAACTTACATACAGTCTGCCTGGTGTTTGTTCTGAGCTATCACAACTGGATTCGAATGGCACAGCTGTAGTTCGAATCCCGGAGCATCGGATGAAGTGGCACCTTACTGGGGCCTTTTACTGTACAGCTGTCTCGGAGTCTGCCATTGTAAATTACAACTACTTAAGGATGTCCTGGCCCTAACCCTCTTTGCCCTAAAAAATATAAAAAGGACTGTCAAAGAAATAAAACCTCTTTACATCCAAGAAGTGTCTGGCGCCCAATGATTTTTACTACCTGTGCACCCAATATGCCTCACAACCCACCACATATTGAAGGATGTCAGCTATATTTGGCCTTGAAGGTTCCCATTAGGTTCCCGCTCTGAAAACCGTCATGGACCGTTACCTGCGCCTGCTTCAGCCGGCGGCCTCCACACCTGCAACAGCCAGGATGGCGCCGGCCCGCCATGCTGCCCAGGACACAGTGGGAGGTCCCCGAGGGAGACTGACCCCCCCACTACAGATGACGGATGATCAATGCATGCCGCCCTTCTCACCGCCCAGCGACCTCTCGCCCTGTCTCCCTAGATCCCTGGCAGCCTTTCCAGACAGGGAAGACACTCTGCACGGCTCCTCAATCGTGGCTTCACCCCCAGCCCCCACCCCATCCAGCGCTCTGTGCTTCAGCCCAGGGGTCATGGAGGAGCAGAGACAGCCACCCATGCATCAGACCTTAGTGAGTACACCCAATTGTATACAGCAACCACAGGATCTCCCTCTCCATGCCTCATCTGAACAAAGACTGTGGGCTTTTTTACAGCAGCAGCCCATAAGAAATTACTTAGACAAGAAGTCACTTGTTCAGAGAATAGAGATAGAGACGGCCTTGAAGGGTGAGATACAATCTGTCAGAAAGGATGTAGCAGCACTAGACTCCCGGGTCACTGTAGTAGAGCAGGAACAGGCCATAGTATCTCAGTCTGTACAAACCCTGCATTCTCCCCAATCCAAACTTACTGACCAAATCATACAGCTGCACTTACTTCTGGACGACCTGGAGAATCGCAGTCGCAGGCAAAACATCAGGCTGCAGGGGGGTGCCCGAGAGTGTGCCACACTCAGAGCTGTGTTCCACGGTGACTAATGTCTTTAATCGGTACCTGGACCGATCGTCAGACTCCGAGATTATCATTGACAGAGTTCATAGAACCCTGGGCCAACGATCTGAGCCTTCTGACAGACCAAGAGACGTCCTCTGCTGTTTACACTCCTTCACCCTCAAGGAAGACATACTGCAGCGGGCATGGCAGGTGGGAGTCCTGGAATTTGATGGCGCAGCTGTCCACCTACTACCAGATGTCTCCAGGAAGACTCTCCTAATGCGACGATCGCTCAAACCACTTCTAGATGGTCTTGGGGAGAAAGGTCTCACGTAGAAGTGGGGACACCCATTTCACCTCATAGTCCGCAGGGGCCCGGATACCTTTTCTTTGCGCCACCCCGGGAGGTTCCAGGCTTTTTCACCTTTGCCGATCTGGATCCATTTCCAGTAAACAACTGGCTGCTGACGGTCATCTCCAGGGATCCACCGCACCAAGGTCCCCTGGGTATACCACAGAGGGCTCACTATAGTCGCCGTGACCGTGGGAACCAGTCTCAAGCTAGGCGGGCGGGCAACCCCCGCCCACATCCACCGAATGAGGAGGCGGCTGGCTGATACTGTACTACATACGCAGACTGCGGACTTCTACCAGATAAGCATTACTCTTTTCCTGTTTTCTAGGTTGTTTTTTGTTTACCTATTCTTATTGTTATCCATGGGAGATATACCGGGAACAATATGTTTCTGGCCTATAACCTGGTGGCCTTTTTGTTTTGCCATTTATTTTTTTTTCCTGGTCCACAGAAGACTGACGGCCGCTTATATGCACCAACCACCTCACACAAATGATGACGGGCCTCCTACTCTTCTCAGTCCCAGTACAATGCTTACTGCTGTTAACTTTGACCTATTACCTCCACATTGGTATACCCCGAATGTCCTGATAGAACACTGGTCATTTGACTATGCACAGGAGCAATTGCTCCCCCTCATCTTTTTTTTTGGGGGTGGTCTATGGCTGACCACAGCCGGGCTTGGAGGGTAGGAATGGTGAGGAGACAGCAGCTGCCTGTGGATGGTTCCGCGGACAATTTTTTTATCGCGCGATTAACGTTCGGGGGTTATACCGGGATGATGCCTGCAGCCGCAGGCATCATCCCGGTACCGTTGTTTAGAGCGGGCGATCGGCTATCCAAACATAACAACCGATGCGGCTAAAAGCCGCTCGGTTGTTATGCCGGAGGAGCGGGAGGGGACATCCCCCCCCCTCCCGCCGCCTTTCGCCGCTCTGACCGGGCCTCCCGTCCCACCGGGAGACCCGATCCTCCATCCACCGCGTTTTGTGTTCAGGCGGAGACTGACACTAAGCCGTAAACGGCTTTGATTCAGTCTCCGCATTGAAACCACGGAAGCGGCGTCATGACGTCACTTCCGGGTTTCTCGGCTGCCAATGGCACCGGATTTAAAAAAGTACACAGTATTCAGAATCGCCGTTTTCGGCGATCTGAATACTTTGAAGTGCAAAGGAGGGCTCGGAGGTCTTTTAGACCCCGATCCCTCCATAAAGAGTACCTGTCACCACCTATTGCTGTCACAAGGGATGTTTACATTCCTTGTGACAGAAATAAAAGTGATCAAAATGTAAAAAAATAAAAAAACACAATTTAATATTATAAAAAAATAAAAAAATAAATAAGAAAACCAAAAAAAAAATGTTTTAAAGGGTGAACCTCCTTAATCGCGCGATTAATCGTGAGTTAACTATGACATTAATGCGATTAATCGCGATTAGAAATTTTAATCACTTGACAGCACTAATTATATATATATATATGTGATACATTTGCCTATAGGTCTCAGTTTACTGCTCCCTGCTAGCCAGGTTATTGATGTGCTAATGTCCCCTCACTATTTCTAAAGGTTAATTGATCTATTGTGTTGTGTGAAGGAGAGCTGGGTTTAAGTGGCTTGGGTTAATTATTCTGATTGCTTCATTGTGGTAATTATCTCTCTATATGCGGGGTCGAGCGGTCTGGTTGATGTATTCAGTACAGCTAGTGCTCAGCGTCATTGATGTCATTGTCTAAAGAAAATGTGTTTCAGCATCGGCCCCGTCGTGTCTACCTACTCATCTGTATGGAAGCCCCAGTGTGAGGGGGGCGGAGATTTGTCATTGTAACAGTTTTGGAAATGACATATAAGCTGTGTGTTATAACATTAAAGTCTGTGTTGTTCAAGCAGTAAGCTGGTCTCATGTGTGGCTTTCTGGGCGATTCCAGGGATATCCCTCCTCGTGGAATATTGGGGTGATTTTCGTTATGGGAAGAAGGGAACGTTGACGGGGATATCATACCGATACCGTCACAATTGGTTGGTAGCAGTGGGATTTTTCCCTTCTATTCCCCTTCACACCCGGATTCCAAGCAGACACTGGAAGAACTACTGGAAGTTCGTGGAAGGATTGCTAGCAACAAAACCAAGCGGGTCATCATAGCAGAATCAATGGAGCTAGACCAGGAGGACGGGATTGCAGCAACGCCAGCAGTACAAGAGATGGAGACACCAGTGATTCAGGAGGAGGAATCGCCAGCCAACAAGCTAATGAGAGAGAAGCTAGCGTGGTTCGGCCCGAACCCAACGCCAGATGTGGTACTGAAAGTGATGGACATGTTAGTAAACGCAGAGCTACAGTTAAAACTGGCAGCAGTCCAACAAGCAGCCGCACCTTCTACGAACAGTGAGTACAGCACAGCAGACGCAAGGAAGATTCCGTTTAGCGCTTTTAAAGCTTTTGATGAAAAGGACTGTGAGATTGATAACTTCCTGGCGGATTTTGAGCGACAATGTAACCTGCACCGAATAGCTAGAGGAGACTGGGTTGCAATATTGTCAGGCAAACTGTCAGGCAAAGCTTCTGATGCTTTCCGGACCGTGCCAGATCAGGATATTCATAGCTACGCCCGGGTTAAAGAAGTGCTCCTGGCTCGTTATGCAGTAACCCCAGAGTCCCACCGACAGAAGTTCAGGGACTCACGCAAAACCACAAAAGACTCTTATGCGGAATGGGCATGCCAATTGTCCCGGTCGGCCTCTAACTGGGCTAACAGCAGCCAGGCCACCACCGCAGAGGACATTTTGCAACTAATGCTCCTGGAGCAATTTTACAATCACATCCAGACGGACGTCAAGGATTGGGTGAGAGATCGCAGGCCCATGACTCTACCAGAGGCCGCGAAGTTGGCGGATGAATATGCAGATACTCGCAAGACGAACCAGGTCACACCACAGGAACAACCTCCACCACAAACGGTGCCCTCACACCCACCAACCGCTAGATACCAACCTCCTAACAGACCGGTGACATCTAGCCCTCGCTATCATCGCCAGGAGGGCAACGAACAACGCTGCTTCCGGTGCAAACAGCTGGGTCACTTCAAGCAGAATTGCCCCATGAATGACAACACCAGGTCAAATTGGTCTCAACCTGGGTACCGCCCACCAGCAGCAGCCCATTGTGTAGACTCGGCTTGGGATCCAAAGGAGCTGGGTCAGGAAGAACCATTGGGCACCCCTTACGAAGCCCTCATGGTACAATCTGTTATTACGGACAACAGGGAACACCATTGTCAGCTGGTCATGGGCGACAGCCCTGAGCCGGAGGGGCCCTGGAGGGAGCTGGGCAGAAAGAGGCACCGCCGGCCACCCTTCAAGAAGAAGAGGTCCTGGAAGCCGTATAACAAGCTGACCTGGGAGGAGAAGAAGCGACTGGAGGAGAGGGAGTCGCAGCGGGCGTCCCAGATGCGTGCCGAGATGTTCGCCAAGGGCCCACCGGTGGCCCCTTACACCACCACCCAGTTCCTGATGATGAAGGACCACGTGGAGAGCCTGCAGGACATGAGCAAGCAGGAGCTGATCCGTGAGTACATAGAGCTGGAGGAGTGCATAAGCCGCATGGAGGAGGAGAACAACCACCTGAGGTCACAGCAGCATGAACTGGAGATGGAGCTGGAGAAGCTCCAAGAGGAGAACCGGCGGCTGCGGAGGGAGCAGGGGGTGGCTGACCTTATGGGGCTCTGATTCCCCTCCCCCCCCCCGGACTCTGAGCACCAGTGCTACAGCATTTCAACAAATATAACTTTTTCTTTTTATGAATCTCCTGGGATTGTCACTTCAGAGCCATAACCTGCCCCCTCCCATAGCGGGACACCTAGACGGCGGCGCACAGACCCATTCGCTGTCTTCACACTGACTTCTGGTGACTTTGCAGATCGCACAAAGACTTGGGGACTGACCGGCGTGTGATCTGACGACCCGGTGACATACCTGAGTCTGAAGCAGTTGCCAAGGGAGGTCAGTCATGCCAAACGGAGTTAACCTCTGACTAATAGCTCTGAACCCGTCAACCCTACTGGACCAGGGAAGGTCCAACCGGGTTTGCCGGAGCAGGGAGCAAAAGGGGGGCCATTGTGATACATTTGCCTATAGGTCTCAGTTTACTGCTCCCTGCTAGCCAGGTTATTGATGTGCTAATGTCCCCTCACTATTTCTAAAGGTTAATTGATCTATTGTGTTGTGTGAAGGAGAGCTGGGTTTAAGTGGCTTGGGTTAATTATTCTGATTGCTTCATTGTGGTAATTATCTCTCTATATGCGGGGTCGAGCGGTCTGGTTGATGTATTCAGTACAGCTAGTGCTCAGCGTCATTGATGTCATTGTCTAAAGAAAATGTGTTTCAGCATCGGCCCCGTCGTGTCTACCTACTCCTCTGTATGGAAGCCCCAGTGTGAGGGGGGCGGAGATTTGTCATTGTAACAGTTTTGGAAATGACATATAAGCTGTGTGTGTTATAACATTAAAGTCTGTGTTGTTCAAGCAGTAAGCTGGTCTCATGTGTGGCTTTCTGGGCGATTCCAGGGATATCCCTCCTCGTGGAATATTGGGGTGATTTTCGTTATGGGAAGAAGGGAACGTTGACGGGGATATCATACCGATACCGTCACAATATATATATATATATATATATATATATATATATATATATATATATATATATATATATATATATATATATATATATATATTTATATATATATACATATATATATATATATATATATATATATATATAATTTGCAGGGGTACTTAAATGATTGCATACGTATGTAATCCCTTAACTAACTATAACCTTGTCTTTAACTTGTTGTGGGTTATACATTTTGTTTACGGTCTTCCAGGTGTCGGTGAGATGCCATGGCCTTGCCTCGGGGTAGGCCCGCCGTGCCTAGATTTGGGCACCGTGTGGCTGGGCTGCCCCGGATTGGGACACGGGACCAGTGATGTCTATGGCTATGACTCAATACTGGGCCACTACTTTATGACTATGGACTGTGGGTCCGTCATTACCAAGTTTTACTTTACTGTTTATTTTTTATGTTTTTTCTTTTTTTATATATATGCTTTGTATCTTTTTGTTATCGTTTGCCGGGCAATAATGATGCCTTACTTACAAGACCACAAAGGCTGCGGGGGCTCCAATGCGGGGGCCCGGAACTTAGCTGTGCCTTACTACTCCCCGCACTAGGCACACTCTGCCCTGGTGGCAGTAGCTCCTCTCTGCGGAGTCTATATTTTTTACTAGATCTCTTCTTCTCTTTCCTTTTATCTCTTTTACATCTTTTCCTCTTTTTTTTTCTTCTCCTTCTCCCTCCCCTTACCCTCCTCCTTTACAACCAGGGATTCAACGCAAGTTGACACCAAAATCAGACAACATGTCTGTTAAGATCCTCTCGTGGAACATAAAGGGGCTGAATTCCCCGGAGAAGTGCACTAGTTGTCTCGCCGAGCTATGGAGACAGAGGGCTCAAATTGCATTTCTCCAAGAGACTCACTTTAGAGCAGACAAGATACCCAAACTAACGAACAAACACTTTCCAACGGCCTACCATAGTCCGTCTTTATCCTCTAAATCCAAAGGAACTAGTATACTAATTTCTAAGTTCCTCCACTGGCAATTTCTCGATGAGTGCCGCAACCAGAAGGGCACATTCCTGCTATATTCTCAGACCTTTACTCTTGCAAACATCTACCTCCCAAATTCCAACCCTCTCCCCACCCTTGAGGCCTTCCTGTCCACCCTTGACTCCTTTCTCGAAGGAACCCTAGTTTTGGGAGGGGATTTCAACTTAACATTGAATCCTCACAAAGACTCCTCTTCAAACCTGTCTTCCCTCCCAAGGGGAACCAGACTTCATTTAAAAGATCTTCTACACTCACATCAACTAGTCGATATCTGGAGAATAGTTCACCCACAAGAACGGGATTATACCTTCTATTCTGCAGTTCATGGGTCCTACCCCAGAATTGACCTTTTTTTCCTAAAGCACTCAGCTATTCCCATGGTTACTAAGACGGATATAGGCCACATAGCACTATCTGATCACACCCCGATTCTATTGGAACTAGCTATCTCGCAAGCATCTCCCAGAACATCCATGTGGCGACTGAATGCGGCGCTCCTTAAAGATCCTGAAATTGCCGCAAATGTCCTCAGGGAACTTAAGTCCTACCTTTCTGTCAATACTGACTCGGTGGACAACCCTGCCACAGTATGGTTGGCACACAAGTGCTTCATCAGAGGCATACTAATCAAACACGGTCAGGCGGCCAAACAATGTCGCGTTAAAACCTTGAATGACCTCCTAGCACAACTTCACGCGTTGGAACGCCAACATAAGATTTGGCCAGATGGGGCTACTGAAGCGGAATTGCTACGTCTTCGGGAAGCTATACGGGATCATTCTATGTACAAGGCGAAACATGTGCTGCTGAAGGCCCGTCGCTCTTTTTATGAATACAGCGACAAATGCGGTCGGTTATTGGCCAACGCCTTACGTGCCAAGCGCTCCCAAACGTATATATACCTGCTCTCCTCTCGTCCTCGGGCTCCAGAGTCCATTCATCTCCAGAACTAGCGGATACTTTCAGTACTTTCTACTCCAAATTGTATTACTTGGATCCAATTTCCACATCTCGGTCGTTACCCCAAAACACCCTAGATATTCGCAATTATCTGCGAGAAACTGACCTCCCTACGTTGACGACTGAGGAACGAGAGGACTTGTCTAAACCCATTACCGCAGAGGAATTCGTATCCGCAATAGCTGACACCCAGCCTGGTAAGACTCCCGGTCCAGACGGATTCACCCTCCCCTACTACAAAATGTATCAGGACACTTTGGCACCTTCCTTTCTTGCGGCCTTTAATGCTGCGAGCGACGGACACAATCTCCTGGAGGACATGCTGCGTGCCTCTTTATCTGTGATCCCTAAGCCAGGTAAATACCCACTATTATGTACCAGTTACAGGCCCATTTTGCTTTTGAATTGCGATATGAAGCTATTCACTAAAATCCTTGCCTCTAGCTTAAATACTTTGCTTTCACGACTAATTGGAACAGACGAAGTCGGATTTATCCACTCCAGAGAGGCCAGGGACAACACTATACGGACACTGAACATCATGGACAAAGCAATGCGTTCCAGATTGCCCCTGCTGCTCCTGTCCACGGATGACGAGAAGGCTTTTGACCAGTGGCGGCTGGTGAAGTTTTAGGATGGGGGGGCGCAATACCCCGCCCTTCCACATTTGGTCCCTCCCACTTCTCATAAGCCACACCCCTTATAGAATCCACCACTCCGTCCCCTGTATTCCACTTGCTTCCACTCAATGTCAGGAGTATACAGCTCAGCGTCACAGCACAGAGTATATAGCCCCAGCATCACAAATCATGGTATATAGCGCAGCCTTACAGATCGGTGCAAACAAACTAAAATATGACACTGTTAGTAATGAAGGACTCGAAATGGGCAGGAGATTACTAGAGACTGCGGACATACTGCACAAGATTATCAGAGACTGCGGACATATTGCACGAGATCAGAAACTGCGGACATACTGCACAAGATTAACAGAGACTGCGGACATATTGCAGGAGATTATCAGAAACTGCGGACATACTGCATTAGATTACCAGAGACTGCAGACATACTGCAAAAGATTACCAGAGACTGCAGACATACTGCAAAAGATTACCAGAGACTGCGGACATACTACACAAGATTACCAGAGACTGCGGACATACTGCAGGAGATTACCAGAGACTGCGGACATACTGCACAGGATTACCAGAGACTGCGGACATACTGCAGGAGATTATCAGAAACTGCGGACATACTGCACAGGATTACCAGAGACTGCGGACATACTGCACAAGATTACCAGAGACTGCGGACATACTGCAGAAGATTACCAGAGACTGCGGACATACTGCAGGAGATTACCAGAGACTGCAGACATACTGCACAAGATTACCAGAGACTGCGGACATACTACACAAGATTACCAGAGACTGCGGACATACTACACAAGATTACCAGAGACTGCGGACATACTACACAAGATTACCAGAGACTGCGGACATACTGCAGGAGATTACCAGAGACTGCAGACATACTGCAAACGATTACCAGAGACTGCGGACATACTGCAGGAGATTACCAGAGACTGCGGACATACTGCAGGAGATTACCAGAGACTGCGGACATACTGCAGGAGATTACCAGAGACTGCAGACATACTGCAGGAGATTACCAGAGACTGCGGACATACTGCAGGAGATTACCAGAGACTGCGGACATACTGCAGGAGATTACCAGAGACTGCGGACATACTGCACAAGATTACCAGAGACTGCAGGAATTACTTGTCCTGCGACTTGGGACTTAAATGTTGCATGACAAGTCGTACCCCATGATTTCCAATGAGAACCGTTCATATCTGTGCGACTTCAAAGTAGTCCCTGCATTACTTTGGTCCCACTTTGATGCAACTTGAGGTCCATAGACCTCCAGAATACACAGGCAAGTCACATCAAAATTGCAGTAGAATTGTGCAACTTTCAGACTGCATTAGCCTGAAAGTCGCAAGATTCTGCCACAATTTTTTGGTGCGATTTTGCAGCGACTTGAAGCAATGCCTATGTATTCTGGAGGTCTATGGACCTCAAGTCACATCAATGTGGGACCAAAGTAATGCAGGGACTACTTCAAAGTTGCACAGATATGAACAGTTCTCATTGTAAATCATCGAGTCCAACTTATCCTGCAACTTTCCAGTCCCAAGTCGCAGGACAATTTGCAAGCTGGGGGGTGGTGTGGTGTTGACGGCCGATATTTTCCCTGCACATTAAGTATGAAAAAAGTTTTTTTTTTAATAACTGGGGGGGGTGGTCTGGTGGGGTAGTGTTACCGGCCGCTATTTGTGCTGTAATGAATTTTTACATAGAAAAGAAATGTTGTTAATAAGTGGGTCAAATGAATTATAAAAAAAGCCGGTTATTGAAAAAAACTTTTTTTATAATTCATTTACACACTTATTCACAACATTTCTTTTCTATGTAAAAATTCATTACAGCACAAATAGCGTCCGGTAACACTACCCCACCAGACCACCCCCCCAGTTATTAAAAAAAAAAACATTTTTTATACTTATTGCTAAATTTAATCAAATCTAAAAAATAAACTGTTAATAAGCTTAATATATTTAACTGATATTAAATCTAAAAAAAAAAACATTGATTTGGGGTTGTTGCCTGGCATCATTTTTGCTGAATATTAAATATTAAATATTAAAAAATATTAAAAAAATTTTGGATTAAGCAGGGGGGGGGGGGGGGGTGGAGATTGGACGCCAGCCGCCGAATATTATATTTTTTATTAAATATTATATATTTTTTTAAATAAGCGGGGGGTGGGGCCGCCGAATATTAGATATAAGAAATAAGAAAACTTTGTGGAAATCACGGGGAAGGTTAGAAGCTGCAGTATAAGCGGGTAGAGTGTTGTGGAGCGGCCGCCGATGCTTACAGACAGGCAGGCTTACCTGTTCCTTCCTCGGTCGGGCGCACTGAGCTCGAGCTGTCCCGACGTCACTTCCTGTTTTTCCAGTGACGTCGGAACGAGCACAGAGACGGGCGGGTGCACACAGAAATTGTATGCACCCGCCCGGCTTAACAATACACTCCATCGCGCCGGAAGCAAGTGGCGCGATGGAGAACGCCACAAAGCCATATTTTTTTGGCCAATGTAGCGCCGCGTCTGCAATCCCTTGATTGCACAGACGTGGCGCTACTCCTACAGCACTGTGCCCGGCGTCCGGCGCGCGGACACAGTGCACATAAGGCCCTTTTTTGGAATTTTTTTTTTCTTAAAGGGACAGATTTAAAAAATATATATATTTTTTTTTTTTTTTTACTGACTGGGGGATGGGGGGCGGCGCCCGGGCGCCCCTATGGACGGGCCGCCACTGCTTTTGACAGGGTGGATTGGTCTGTCCTCCGGGAGATGCTTACATTTGTGGGTATGCCAGACTCCATTCTGTCTTGGATATCGACCATTTATGATAATCCTTTGGCGACTGTTCGGGTGAATGGTTATTATTCCAGTCCTTTTCATATCTCGAACGGCACCAGGCAGGGCTGCCTCCTTTCCCCACTGTTGTTCATCCTTTCCCTGGAAACTTTCATGCGCCACATCAGAGGCATCCAGTCGGGCCAATGTCACCACAAAGTTGCGGCATATGCTGATGACATTTTATTTTACGTTACCGAGCCCCTCACCTCTTTACCTTCTCTGTTACAGGAGCTAAAGCGTTAAGGCACCCTGTCTAATTTTAAGGTAAACTTACAGAAATCAGAGGCCCTAAGTGTTTCCTTGGTGGATTCTACCATTTCTAACCTACACCATTTCTTCCCGTTCAGGTGGGCTGCCCGCTCAATCCAATATCTGGGAACGAAAATCTCTGCTAACTTACAAGACATTGTGGCCCTCAACTTCCAGACAATTTTATCTACTCTTGCGGCTGATCTTGGGAGATGGGACTCTCTGGGCCTCTCCTGGTTTGGTCATTGTGACGTACTAAAAATTAATGCAATGCCCAGACTTCTGCATTTATTGCAGGCACTGCCCATCAAGATCCCTCTGACATTTTTCCACACCGTACGTTCCATATTCATCAGATTCATATGGCGCGGCAAACATCCACGTCTCGGCAGAGCACTCCTACTATGACCAAAGATCAAAGGCAGTCTCGGATTCCCAGATCCAGCCCTGTACTATACGGCAGCTCACATGACCAGGGTCATGGATTGGTGTCGTCACAGTGATTTGAAGCTCTGGGTGTCGCTGGAAAGAGAGGCAGCCAGGGCACCCCTCGCGGGACTTCCATGGGCAGGGAATACTCCTGCCACACACCTTACTACCCACCCACTGATTGGGCCTTATCTCATGGAACTGAAACGTTTTTTTCGCTTTGCCTCATTGAAAAAATTTCCATCCCCACTGACGCCAATTATTGGTCATCCGGATTTTGTACCAGGCCTTACCGATCCGTCTTTTATCTCACAAGCCCCACAGGGTCTCATGAGGGCTTCCTCATTCCTGCGTCCCACCGGTTGGCTCACTACGGAGAACTTGTTCTCAGGCCGGGCTCCACTTTCAATAGACCACTGGAGGGTCAACCAACTATCTCACTTTCTCAGTTCACTGCCCAAGTCAGCCCATTTCCTCAGAAAGCTTTACCCTTTCGAGGAACTCTGTACTGGTGAGGTTCCGATCCGGAGTTCCTTATCTACCTCCTACAAATCCTTGTTAGATCTCCACGCCACCGAAGACCCCCCATTCTTAGCTAAATGGGAAAGAGACTTGCATGTCATCTTCTCTATGCAGCAAATATCAAGAGACCACATATAAAATAGTGACACGCTGGTACAGGACTCCTTCTGTACTGGCTCAGATATTTCCTCTACAATCTGACCGATGCTGGCATTGCGGCCTCCACCCAGGCATGCTATTGCATACTTTTTGGGACTGCCCTGTGCTCCAAACTTTTTGGCAACCAGTACTTTAAGGGGTTGTAAAGGAAATTTATTTTTCATAATAAGCATCCTTTACCTGCAGACATTCCTCTTATCACTTCCTTATTGTTCATTTTTGCTCAGAAGTTGCTCTATTTCTTCTCTGTTCTGTTCACTTCCTGCTTGTCTGATTTTACTGACCACCGTGATGGGAGGCTTTACTGCGGTGGTCAGTAAAGTGCTCACCCCCTCCTGGGAACTACACCTGTGTGGCAGGACGCTCTCTACATGTTAGAGACTTCAAGGAGGTGTGAATTCCTGGACGTGCCGCAATTCATACTGGGAAATGGAGTTCTTACATGAACGAGCACCGCAAACCAGGAAGTGAATGAGAGAACAAACTAGAATGCCTGAGGTGATATAGATGAAGGAATTTAATAGGTATTTACTCTTTTTTTAACATAATCTTTACACTATTCTGTCTGTCTACCTTGCAGACATTAATTTTAGGCAAATTTTTTTTTTCCTTTACAACTCCTTTAAGCTCATACAGAAACTCACGGATGTCCCCCTTCAGGATAACCCGGCTGCCGTTCTCCTTAACCTTACCCCCCTATCAAGAAAAAGTTACCATACATCCCTCCTCAAACATCTCCTTAATGCTGCCCGGGCCAGCATCCCACCTCTCTGGAAGCAACAGTCTGCGCCCACGGTGGCCCAATGGTTCGCAAGGGTGAGGGACATTGAGCAAATGGAAGATCTGACCTCTGCGCTGCAAGACAAGTCGGAGGAACAGAAGTCCAGATGGATTCACTGCGCTTCTCTGGCGAATTCACCCAATGCATGGCTGGATCCACCGTATAGGATCCCCAGCGCCAGTTCAGCATTACCGGTCTGGGCTCCCAGGGGGTAATTGCCCCTCCCCTCCTGTCACCCCCCCTCCTGTTTTTTTTTCTTCTTTCTTTTCTCTCTTCTTTCCTTTCCTTTCTTTTCTTCTTTCTTTCTTATAGTTTCTCTCAATGCAAAAAAGAAACAAAATGTGATGAGCACAGATGTTTATGTTTACCCTGTGTTAGACTTCAGCGAGTAGTAGGACTCTGACTGAATGGTGATCTTTACCCACATGCAACGGTTTTGTATGGTCATTATACTGTATCTCATATGTTCATTACAATTTATCGGTAATGTGAAGTTGCTTTTATGCTTTTTTCTGTGTCTTATCTTTAACCACTTGACCACTGGGCACTTAAACCCCCTTAAAGCAGAGGTTCACCATAAATTAAAGTCCACCTTAATCACAGGGGATCAGTGTGTACATTTTGCGTTTGCTGTCCAAAAAATGTAAAAAAAATTCCATACCTTCTTTTCTCCTTTGTGAACCAGGCACTTCCTGGTTCGGCTCCCGCGGGAGTGGGCGTGTCGCTGTAGCTGCGATGTCTCCTGGGAGCACAGCGTTACGCTGCCCAGGAGACGATTCCTTAGCTGAACAGAGGAACTCTCGCGTGATTTCCTACGCCACATGACTCGTGCAGCCGGTCATGTGACGAGGGCGGATACAATTCCGCCATTTTTAAGTGATGGCAAGCAGGTGAAATCGCCGGCCTTTGTGATGGCAACTGTCCAGTGTTGACAGCGCGGCTCGCCGTCAACACTGCACATGCGCGGGATAGAGCGGTGAATGCTGGGACATCAGCATTCACTGCATCCCTGAAGGATTTTCTTGTGGGCTTCAGAGCGCCCACAAGCAAGATGGAAGCCTCCAGAGAATATTTTTTATAAGTTATGTTTTGCGGCAGAAAGACATTGCGGGGGCCTACGAAATAAGGACACGTGAGTAGAAGAATAACTGTGGGATGAGCAGAAGATGCATATAACAAAAAAAAACGTATTCCCGGAGAACCCCCGCTTTAATAACCAGACCAATTTTCAGCTTTCGGTTCTCACAATTTGAATGACAATTACTTAGTCATACAACATTGTACCCAAATTAAATTTCCGTACTTTTTTCACACAAATAGAGCTTTCTTTTGGTGGTATTTAATCACCGTTAGGTTTTTTATTTTTTGCGCTATAAGAGAAAAAGGACTCAAAATTCTGTAAAAAAAAATGAATTTTTCTTTGTTTCTGTTATAAAATTTAGCAAATTTGAACACCGTTTTCATATGTGGGCGGGACTTGCATCTCACCTCTAGGCTGGGAAGCCTAAAAAAAAAACAATCCTGGCTTCGATCGTAGCGTTGATTCGGTAGAAGCAGGAGGGGGCAGAGTATTGCAGAGTATTGCAGAGTATTGCAGAGTATTGCAGAGTATTGCAGAGTATTGCGGGGTATTGCGGGGTATTGCTGGGCATTGCAGGGTATTGTGGGGTATTGAAAAGTATTTCAGAGTATTCTGGGGTATTGCAGAGTATTGTGGGGTATTGCGGGGCATTGCAGGGTATTGTGGGGTATCGCGGGGTATCGTGGGGTATTGTGGGGTATTGCGGGGTATTGCAGAGTATTGTGGGGTATTGCAGAGTATTTCAGGGCATTGCAGGGCATTGTGGGGCATTGTGGGGTATTGTGGGGGATTTTGGGGTATTACAAAGTATTGTGGGGTATTGCAGAGTATTGTGGGGTATTGCAGAGTATTGTGGGGTGTTATGGGGTATTGCGGGGTATTGTGGGGTATTGTGGGGTATTGCAGAGTGTTGCGGGGTATTGTGGGGTGTTGTGGGGTATTGCACAGTATGGGGCAGGGATGGATGGACGGCTGGATCTGTGACTGCATCGGTCACAGATCCAGCCCACAGCACTGCTGCTGCCTCCGCTCTCCCCCCCCTCCTCTCACACGGTACCGTTCGGTACAGAGAGGGGAGGGAGGAACCGGCGTCATCAAATGACGCCGATTTGTTTAGAAGTGATCGCTCCGTCATTGGACGGAGCGATCACGTGGTAAACCGCCGGCGATTTACCGTGATGCGCCGGGTCCTCGGGAGCGCGATTCTGGGAGGACGTCCATGGACGTCCTCCCAGAGTTAAGGAACCGCCTTGTAGACGTATTTTGTCTATAAGGCGGTAATTAAGTGGTTAAAAAAAAAAAAAAAAGTGGGTGCACTGATGGACTTTATGAAACGGCCAGTGGGCAGGGTCTGGAGAATGTTGGCGGTTCAAATCTGGGGGAGCCCAAGCTAAAGCTGTGTAAGGGGTCACCCCATTTCTGATAGCTGCCCTGCTTCTATATATACTGTATATATATATATATATGTTTGATTTAATTCTCTGGTTTACATGATATTGGATAAAACACTTAACATATTGCGTTTTTTTTTTTTTTTTTTTTTTTTACTACATTGGGCCAAATGCACAGCCCCGCAGTGCAACGTAACTTAAGTGATTTAAGTTACACTGCCGCAAATTTCCTAAGTTAGGTATCGATCCACAACACACTTACCTGGAAATTTGCGGCGGTGTAACTCAAATCCGTCCGGCGCAAGGCGTGCCGAATCTAATGGGGCGAGTCCCTTTTAAATTAGGCGCGCTCCCGCGCCGGACGTACTGCGCATGCTCTGTCGGGTAACTTACCCGACGTGCATTGCGCTAACTGACGTCGCTCCGACGTCATTTGCTTAGACGTTAACGTAAATGGCGTCCAGCGCCATTCACGAACGTCTTACGCAAACGACGTAGAGTTTAAAATTTCGACGCGGGAACGACGGCCATACTTAATAGGGCTTAGTCAAATAGGACTCAGCCCTATTTTTACACGGCGTAACTCGACGTAGATTTAGCGCGACGGGCCCGTCGGAACGTTCGTGGATCGCCGTAAGTGTTCATTTGCATATTCTAGGCCAGCCGCAATGGCCTCGCCACCTAGCGGCCGGCCTAGAATTGCATCCTTAAGATTCGACAGTGTAATTCAATTACACATGTCGGATCTTCTCCCTATCTCTTGGAAACTGATTCTGTGGATCAGTTCCATAGATAGAAACAGGGATACGCCGGCCGATCCCTTTTGTGGATCAGGCCCAATGCTTTTGTGTAATAGGGTCGATAGATATTTGTTTTGCACAATATAGAATATTTTTTTTTGCTTAAATAGGAGCAGCGCCTTACTTTATACAGTATATTCAATAAAAAAAAATCCGCAGCCACCATTTATTTCTCCAGGACCTCTGCTTTCAGGAAATATATCATGTTTGGGGGGTTCTGAGTAATTTTCTAGCAATAAAAATTTGCTGATTTTTAACGCGTATGAAAAAGTTTAAAATTGTCCCGGACAACAAGTGGTTAACCACTTCGGCCCCGGACCACTTCGCTGGCCAAAGACCAGGCCAATTTTTGCAAAACCGCACTGCGTCGCTTGAACTGACAATTTTTTTTTTTTTTTTTTTTTTTTTTTTTTTTATGACTGCGACATTATGGTGGGACACTTTTGACACCATTTTGGAACTATTGTCATTTTTACAGCGAACAGTGCTATAAAAAATGCACCGATTACTGTGTAAATGACACTGGCAGTGAAGGGCTTAACCACTAGGGGGCGCTGATTAGTATTTATTTTTATTAATATTTTTTTTTTTTACTAGTAATGGTGGCAAATGGCGATTTTTATCATGACTGCGACATTATGGCAGACGCATTGGACACTTTTGACACCATTTTTGGGACCATTGTCATTATTACAGCGATCGGTGCTATAAAAATGCACTGATTACTGTGTAAATGACACTGGCAGTGAAGGGGTTAACCACTAGGGGGCGCTGAAGGGGTTAAGTGTGTCCTAGGGAGTGATTCTAACTGTTAGGGGGCGTGGCTACATGTGACACGTCGCTGATGACCATGGGATCAGCGATTTTTTTTCTATGACTGCGACATTATGGCGGACACATCGGACATTTTTGACACATTTTTGGGACCATTGTCATTTTCACAGCGATCAGTGCTATAAAAATGAACTGATTACTGTAAAAATTACACTGGCAGTGAAGGTGTTAACCACTAGGGGGCTGGGAAGGGGTTAAGTGTGTCCTAGGGAGTGATTCTAACTGTTAGGGGGCGTGGCTACGGGCGACACGTCACTGATCGCTGCTCCCGATGAGAGGGAACATTCGATCAGTGACATGTCACTAAGAAGAACGGGGAGATGTTGGCCCAGATTCACAAAGCACTTACGCCGACGTATATCAAGTTACGCCGAAATAAGTGCAAATGTGCACCGTCGTATCTGTGCGCAAGACCCACAAACAGAGATGCGCCTAAAAACAGGCTTCACCCCGCCGACGTAACTTGCTTACGCCGGCGTAGGGTGGGCGCACATTTAGGCTGGGCGCATGGCGCCGCTCCCATTGATTAGCTATTCAAACATGCAAATGAGGGAAATACGGCGATTCACGAACCTGCGTGCGCTCGACGCATGCTACGCGAGATGCACGTAAGTTGTACGTCCGGGCGTAAAGTTAAGCCCCATAAAGGAGGTGCAACCCGGCAACAGACATGCTCAGGTCTGCACCAGGGAACACAAGCCAGCGTATTTTACGTTGGACGTGTGTCTGGCTGGGCGTAGGTTACGTTCACGGCGTGCGCTGTGATCCGGCGTATCTTATGCAGTTGTTCTGACGTGGCTGTGAGCAGGCGCAGGGGGATCTGTCCATGTTACGGCGCATGCGCAGTTCGTTATAAGTACTCGTCTGGCGCTCGGCCCATCATTTGCATGGGGTCACACCTCATTTGCATGGGTCACGCCCACTTCCACCTACGCCGGCCTGCGCCTTTGATACCCACGCCACGCTGGCGCAGCGTTGGGAGCACTGGCTTTCTGAATTCCATGCTTGCCTCTCTGCGCTGCGTCGGCGTAGCGTGCATGGGTTGCTCTACGGCGGCGTAATGTGCGCCGTGCTCTCTGTGAATCTGGGCCGTTGTGTTTACAATGGCCTCTCCCCGTTCTTCAGCTCCGTGACACAATCGCGGGCCCCCGGCGGACATCAAGTCCATGGACACAGAGCTCGCGACCACGCGGCGGCAAATTAAAGGGGACGTACCTGTACGCCCATTTGCCTGTCCGCGCCATTCTGTCGACGTAAATCTGCGTGCGGCGGTCCTTAAGCGGTTAATGCTTTCCGAGAGAACATTTGTATCAGTTTGATGGTAACACATGAATATAATGTGCAACAAACTTACTCCTTACCACATCCTCATTACCACCTAAAGTGTGAAGATGTGAATGCAAACTATGACACCCAACGCAGTTTTGTTCTCAGTTTGACACATTATATCTATTATTATACGTTTTATGTTCATTTTTCATCTTTTGGTAACTCTGTACACTGGATACAACATCCGATTTCATAGCAGAGCCGTGCAATGTGTGACCATCTCCTTATTCTTGTCTGACTCTCACCAATACATTGTATTGCAAAGAGTAAACCCAGCTTAACCACTCGACCTCAGGAAGATTTACCCGGGCCATTTTTTGTGATACGGCTGACTTGCTCCGGCGTTACGAATGCTCCTGATTCAGGAACATCGTAACGCCGACTGCAGCCTAAAATTTGCGTGGCATAAGGCTCTTATGCCACGCAGATTTTAGGCTGCATTCTTGCGATGGCCGCTAGGGGGCGCTCCCATTGTGCTCAGTGTATAGTATGCAAATTGCATACTAACACCGATTCACAATGTTGCGCAAGCCCTGCGTACGCAAGGTACAGAGTTTCCGTACGGCGTCTTTAGCGTAAGGCTGCCCCTTCTAATAGTAGGGGCAGCCAATGCTAAAGTATACCCGCCGTTCCCGCGTCGTGAAATTTGAATTTCACGTCGTTTGAGTAAGTGATACGTGAATGGCGCTGGACGCCATTCACGTTCACTTTGAAGCAAATGACGTCCTTGCGACGTCATTTGCCGCAATGCACTTCGGGAAAGTTTCCCGACGGCGCATGCGCTTTACTATCGGCACGGGAACGCACCTAATTTAAATGATTCCCGCCCCCTGCGGGATCATTTAAATTGCGCGCGCTTACGCCAGGCAATTTTGCCGGCGCACCCTTGCAATTTACGGAGCTACTGCTCCGTGAATCGAGGGCAGCGGCGCAAATTTGCGGGGGGGCAGGGCAAAATCGTTGCCCTGTGCCTCCGTAATTTATGCGCAATTTTCTTTGAATCCGGGCCAATCTCTTTACCCCCCCCCCTCCCCCCCACAAATAAAGCTTTCTTTTTATTCTTTTGGTGGTATTTGATCACCTCTGCGATTTTATGTTTTGCATTATAAACAAAAAAAGAGCGACAACTTTGAAATTCTTTTTTTTCTTTTTACTTTTTGCTGTACAATATATCCAATAAAAACATTAAAAAAATCACATATTTTCATCAGTTTAGGCCAATATGTATGCTGCTACATGTTTTTGGTAAAAAAAAAAATAAGTGCATATTGCTTGGTTTGCACAAAAGTTATATAGGGCAAGATTCACATAGAGATACGACGGTGTATCTCCTGATACGCCGTCGTATCTCAGACTTGCGTCGGTCGTATCTATGCGCCTGATTCATAGAATCAGTTACACATAAATATGCCTAAGATCCGACATGTATAACTGTGTTACACCGTCGGATCTTAACTGCATTTTTAAAATGGCCGCTGGGGGCGTTCTCGCTGATTTACGCTGAGAATATGTAAATCAGCGAGATACGCCAATTCACGAACGTACGCGGGCCCAACGCAGTCACTTTACGCCATTTACGTAAGGGTTTTCCCGGCGTATAGTTACCCCTGCTTCTATGAGGTGCAGCCAATGTTAAGTACGGCCGTCGTTCCCACGTCGAATTTTGAAATTTTACGTCGTTTGCGTACGTCGATTCACAAACCCGCTGGACGCAAGTTACGCTCACGCCGAAACCAATGACGTCCTAGCGATGTCATTGGGAGCAATGCACGCCGGGAAAATTTCCGGACGGCGCATGCGCTGTTCGATCGGCGCGGGGACGCGCCTGATTTGAATAGTACAGTCCCCCTAGCCGCGGAATTTGAATTCCGCCGGGGCATTTACGATACGCCGCCGCAAGTTTTGAGGTAAGTGTTTTGTGAATTACCCACTTGCCTCAAAAACTTGCGGCGGCGGATCTTAAATCACATAGGTTACGCGGATCTAAAGATCCGCTAACCTATGTGAATCTGGCCCATCGTCTACAAACTACAGTGGAACCTCGGATTGCGAGTAACGCGGTTAACGAGCGTTTCGCAATACGAGCGCTGTGTATTTTAAAAAAATCCTGACTTGGTTCGTGAGTGTTGTGTCGCAAAACAAGCAGGATTCAGGCCAAAGCGGTGTGCAGTACCGATTGCAGCTGATCGGCGTCGTTTGGAAATGCTCGGAAAGACACGAAAATACTCAGTTTCCGAGGTGTCCTGGGGTCTTTCCGGCCGTTTCCGAGGCTCTCCGGCGCCCCCCTCATCTCTGTCCACATGCGGTATTGCATGCCATTGAAGTCAATGCGGAACAAATCATTTTCGTTTCCATTGACTTCAATGGGGAATCTCGCTTTGATATGTGAGTGATTTGGATTACGAGCATTCTCCCTGAACGGATTATGCTCGTAATCCGAGGTTCCGCTGTATGGGATAGATTTATGGATCATTTATTTATTTATTTACTAGTGATCAGCGACTTATAGCGGAACTGTGATATTGCAAAGGACTATCTGACAGTAAGGCCTCGTACACACGACCAGACATGTCCGATTAAAACGGTCTGCGGACCGTTTTCATCGGACATGTCTGCTGGGATCATTTGGTCTGATGTGTGTACACACCATCAGACCAAATTCCCCGCGGACAGAATACGCGGTGACGTGACGGCGACGATGACGTGGCGACGTGCGCGACCCAGGAAGTACAATGCTTCCACGCATTCGTCGAATCACTTCGGCGCATGCGCGGGATTTCGGCCCAGCGGACATGTCCGACGGACAGGCTTCCAGCGGACATGTTTCTTAGCATGCTAAGAAACATTTGTCCGCTGGAAACCTGTCCGCTAGCCCAGGAATCCGGTCCGCTAGGCCGTACAAACGGTCAGATGTGTCCGCGGACCAGTTTCAGCAGACATGTTCGGTCGTGTGTACGAGGCCTTACTGACACTTTTGACACTTTTTGGGGACCAGTGACAATAACATAGCTCCCAACTGTCCCTGATTTCAAGGGACTGTCCCTGATTTGGAGCAATGTCCCTCATTCCTCCTCATTTTGGCCTGACCAATATAGAGTTGTATATAAAATTCATTTTTTATCTATCGAAAAGTGTTTTCCAGCACTAAACCTTTCATCTGATTTCTAAATTGCTGCATTTGTAAATTCCAAAAGCCAATATAAGGGAATAGTAGTGGTAAAAAAAAAAAGCACTTGTGGGTTTAACCAATCTTGTTTTTTTTTTTTTGTACAATTCTCCTTTAACCACTTAAGCCCCGGACCATTATGCAGGTTAAGGACATTGCCCCTTTTTGCGATTCGGCACTGCATCACTTTAACTGACAATTGCGCGGTCGTGCAACGTGGCTCCCACACAAAATTGGCGTCCTTTTTTCCCCACAAATAGAGCTTTATTTTGGTGGTATTTGATCACCTCTGCGGTTTTTATTTTTTGCGCTATAAACAAAAATAGAGAGACAATTTTGAAAAAAAATTTACTTTTTGCTATAATAAATATCCCCCAAAAATATATAAAAAACTTTTTTTTTCCTCAGTTTAGGCCGATACGTATTTTACTACATATTTTTGGTAAAACAAATCGCAGTAAGCATTTATCGATTGGTTTGCGCAAAAGTTATAGGGCCAGATTCACATAGAAATGCGTTACGCTGAGGCGGCGTATCATATCCCATTTACGTTACACCGCCGCAAGTTTACAGCGTAAGTGCCTGATTCACAAAGCACTTACCTGTAAACTTGCGGCGGCGTAGCGTAAATCCGCTCGGCGCAAGCCCGCCTAATTCAAATTGGGCGGGCACCATTTAAATTAGGCGCGTTCCCGCGCATGCTCCGTCCGTAAAATTACCCAACGTGCATTGCGCTAAATGACGTCGCAAGGACGTCATTGGTTTCAACGTTAAAGTAAATGGCGTCCAGCGCCATTCACGGACGACTTACGCAAACGACGTGAATTTTCAAATTTCGACGCGGGAACGACGGCCATACTTAACATTGGCTAGACCACCTAGAGGGCAGCCTTAGTTTTACGCGGCGTATCTCGATGGAAACAACGTAAATTTAGAGCGACGGGTAAAGCGTACATTCGTGAATCGGCGTAACTAGTCATTTGCATATTCTACGCCGACCGCAATAGAATCGCCACCTAGCGGCCGGCCTAGAATTGCAGCCTAAGATCCGATGGTGTAAGTCAATTACGTCTGTCGGATCTTAGGGCTATCTATGCGTAACTGATTCTATGAATCAGGCGCATTGATACGACAATCGTATCTCAGAGATACGACGGTGTATCAGGAGAAACGCCGTCGTATCTCTTTTGTGAATCTGGCCCATAGCGTCTACAAAATAGGGGATAGTTTTATGGCATTTTTATTAATATTTTTTTTTACTACTAATGGCGGCGATCAGCGTTTTTTTTTTGTGACTGCGACATTATGGCGGACACATCGGACACTTTTGACACATTTTTGGAACCATTGTCATTTTCACAGCAAAAAATGCTATAAAAATGCACTGATTACTGTGAAAATGACAATTGCAATTTGGGAGTTAACCACTAGGGGGCGCTGAAGGGGTTAAGTGTGACCTCATATGTGTTTCTAACTGTAGGGGGGCGGGGCTGGACGTGTGATGCCATTGATCGCCTTTCCCTATATCAGGGAACAGACGATCACTGACACTGCCACTGTGAAGAAGGGAAAGGTGTGTTTACACTCACCTCTCCCGATTCTTCAGCTCCTTTGACCGATCGCGGGACACCGGCGGCGTTCGGGTCCGTGGGACCCGCGGGAGCTGTCACGGACCGGGTTGCGAGCGCACCGCCGGTGGCGCGTGACCCACAGCTGGGCACTTAAAGGGCAACGTACCTGTACGTGCCTGTGCCATTCTGCCGACGTATATCGGCGTTAGGCGGTCCTCAAGTGGTTAAGGGGGCGTGGCAAGGGGTGTACCCTATGCCTGCATACTTTTGGTGATAGGTGTCCCTCATTCCCTTCTCAGAAAGTTGGGAGGTATGACAATAATATAGTGATGGAAAAGGAAAAAAGTTGCGCTATGTATGAAAGAACATTATGCCTATTGACATATATGTATACAATAAACACAATGATAAATGCAGTGACCAAATAACATACAGTGAATATCAATGACATATACATAAATACAAAAAGAAATATGAATGAAGTGAAAGGTAAAGTCCAAATTTAGACCAAGATAAAGAAAGTCTGCCCAATGTGCAAATGATCCACAGAGCGGTGCAGTAGATGACGACAAAGAACCTCCACCACCATCAAACACTAAGGCCCCGTACACACGATAGAATCCATCCGCTGAAAAATCCCAGCGAATGGGTTTCAGCGGATAGATCCTATGGTGTGTACAATCCAGCGGATCTGTTTCCGCGGATATTTCTCCCCTGGGATGGATTCCAGCAGATCGAATATTTGCTGACATGCTCAACAAATCCATCTGCTGGAATCCATCCCAACGGATCCATCCGTCCGAAGGGATCCCCCGCATGCGTCGTAATGATTCGACGCATGCGTGGAATTCCTTATATGACAGCGTCGCCGCGGCATAATCGCGGCGACGGCGCGACACGTCATCGCCAGAGGATTTCGGCGCGGATTTCAATGCGATGGTGAGTACACTCCATCGCAGAGAAATCCGCTGAAATCCTCGAGAGGATTTATCCGCGGAAACGGTCCGCTGGACCGTATCCGCGGATAAATCCTCCCGTGTGTATGGGGCCTGACCCTTACCAGAGCCTGAGATCTCAAAGAGATCAAACACAGTGAGGATATAGGAAAGCAGCCATCATTCACAGTGAGAGTGCAATGGAAACATCCGTCAGAGTAGACAAAAAACAAGTGGCATTGGAGCATAAAAACAAATAAGCCGTCCGGCTGTCAGCAGCGTGTACCCGTCTCTTCCTGGCCCTAGTACGTGATGCGGTGACGTCAGAACGCTGCCTCCCAACGTTTCGTCTCTATTGGGACTTCATCCCGTGACCAAGTCCCAATAGAGACTTGGTCACGGGATGGGCCCTGGACCTCTGGGCCCTTTAACCCTTTCCATACAGGGCATTTTCACCCCATTCCCGCCCAGACCAATTTTTAGTTTTCAGCGCTGTTGCACTTTGAATGACAATTGCGTGGTCATGCAACACTGTACCCAAACTAAATCTTTATGTTTTTTTTCCCCCCACAAATAGAGCTTTCGTTTGGTATTTGATCATCTCTGCGGTTTTTAGTTTTTGCACTATAAACAGAAGAGCGACAATTTTTTTCAAAAACACAATATTTTTTACTTTTTTATTTAATAAATATCACAATTTTTTTTAAAAAACATTTTTTTCCTCAATTTAGGCGATACGTATTTTTCGACATATTTTTGGTAAAAAAAATTGCAATAATCGTATATTGATTGGTTTGCGCAAAAGTTATAGCGTTTACAAAATAGGCGATAGATTTATGGCATTTTTATTTTATTATTTTTTTTACTAGTATTGGCGGCGATTTGCGATTTTTTTACTGTGACCGTGACATTGCGGCGAACACATCGGACACTTTTGACACGTTTTTGGAACCATTCACATTTATACAGCGATTAATGCTATAAATATGCATTGATTACTGTGTAAATGTGACTGGCAGGGAAGGGGTTAACCACTAGGGGGCGAGGAAGGGGTTAATATGTTCCCTAAGGCGTGTTCTAACTGTAGGGGGGGGGTACCCTCAAGGGGAGGAGACCGATGTGTGTTCCTCTGTACTGGGAACACACATTGGTCTCCTCACCGCTGACAGGAGGTGGATCTGTGTGTTTACACCCCATCATTACACACACAGATCCACACTCCTGCCGTGATTACCGTCAATCGCAGGCACCCGGCGGCAATCGCGGGCACCCGCGCCGGGTCACGAGCGTCGCGGCACGCGCATGCGCCCTAGATCGCCGGGAAACACAGGACGTCATATGACGTCCACCCGGATCGGCGAGGGGTTCCTGCCGCCGTCATTTCACAATGACGCGGTATGGAAGTGTATAATAAAAACAAAAAAAAAATAACAAAAAAAATATATATATTTTTTTATAACAAAAATGAAAAAAAGGGTGGCTGCCATCCGGAGTCTTGGGGACCTCCCGCCCCTAGGAAACTCTGGGCCCTTTAATAAAAAAAAATAAAAAAAATAAAAAACCTCTGGGCCCTTTAATAAAATATAAAAAAAATATATAAAAATAAATTAATTTTTTTATATAAAAAAAAGGGGGGTTGACATCCGGGGGCCCTGGGGACCTCCGGGCCCCTTACAAAAAAAATGAAAAATAAAAAAAGGGGGGTGGCCATCCGGGCCCCTGGGGACCTCCGGGCCCCTTACAGGTGTACTGCCTGTGCCCCTGATGGCGGCCCTGTGTTGTGCAATCACTGTTTACATATGCATGTGGGGGCAACATATGCAAGGGTGCTTCAAATTTTTATTTATTTTAAACAAAACTTTGTTTTTACACTTTTTCTTTTTTGATTAACGTTATTACTATCACAAAAGATGAACAACATCTCTTGTGACAGCATGGGCCCGTGACAGGTCCTCTTTTTGTAGAGATCTGGAGTCTATTAGATGCCAAATCCCTCCTCTGGCCTCCAATGCAGCTGATCAGACACAGATCGGTCTGGTCAGCTGCTTTCTTGGCCGCTAACAGCCAATTAAACAAAGAGGCGGAACCGGAAGTGATAACATACTCGTCGCTCCCGGTTTCCAAGGGGGGTCACAGAGAGGGAGCGACAACATCAGTTCCTCTCTCTCTCTCTGTTCTGTGCAGCTGATGACACCGGTCACTTTGCTCTCGGACTCCACAATCGGACGCTAGAGCCCGGGAAAGGCGGCCTGTGGCGGCAGAAGGGGATGGGTCCCTTTCCACCACCCACAGAAGTGATCGAGTATCTATTTAGTCATTCAAATCCAGTGACGGTGCGTCCATAGTGGGCGCTGGAGCGCCGTCCCCTCTCTCCTACACCCGTCAATCTCCAATAGATATATTCATGCGTTGCATAAATCTATGTATTGTCACCGTTGCCGCCCCCTATTCAGGTGTCCGGCCCCCTGTTGAGCGCCGGCCATCTGAATTACAGAGGTGGGTGTGTTTTGGAAGTGCCTGAATAGAGCCATATAGGCTGGAATAGGCTTCCTGATTAGAGCCTGTGGGCTCTAATCGACTTCCAAATTGCTAAACAGTGGGTGCACGGCTGTGTGTTCCCTGTTTAAACAGTGCTGTGTTAGGGAATCGCTTCCCTAACACTGACCCACCTTTCAGCCAATCGGGTGCACTGGGGGCTGGTTACCAGTAACCTGATTGGCTGAAGCGACAGGTGAGCAGAGATGACATTTGCTCGCTCTTTGGCGCTAAGCAAAGGAGGTGTGGCTTACACCACAATTTCTCATGTCTCATACCAGCCTAACTGGGACATTGGTTAGGCCAGCTGGTAAAGCAATGTACACAGAGAAGACTAGCAGGAGTGTGTTTTTTTTTTTTTACACAATTTTACACAATTGTAGCGCTCACCCCCGAAGGAGCCGCTGAATAGTTTGGGATCGGCGTATTAAGTTACCAATTTCTCTTGTCTAGGGGTATAACTTGTGAGTGTGGATAAGGAGCGAATGTCCAGACAACAGCGTGGATTTTCCAATGCATTATTCCAAGGCCAACATGGCCAACATCAACATAACACACAGTAGAGAAAGGGTTGATGAGCAAGAGGAAACTGTGGTATCAGGCCTTGGATATCAAAGCATGGAGAGCAAGCCTGCTCTCGTCGCCACTCCCGCCGAAGTGGGTAAAGTGCCCCCAGACAGGTAGTTAACTTTAGCCTGGCAGTCGGTGGGTCACTTGCAAATAAAGTCACTGGGAGGAAACAGGGCCTCTGGACAGGCCTGATAGGTATTTGGAAATGGTTAAAGATTAGGACTGACGAATCCTCCCAGTAAGCACAATTTAGGGTCACCCATGGACAGTTGCAATGTACCTGTCGTGTGGCGCGGTGACCGGATCCCCGATGATACGTCCCAACCTCGCAGACAACCTCTGTATCTAGGTTCTCCCGAGCAGACTCCTCATCGTACAGCTCCCGGGTTAGGATCTGGAACCCAGCAAGCCGCTGGGGTCCCTCTCAGCATCAAGGTGAGACTCTGCCTGGTGTGCAGCTCTGGTCAGGCGAGTCTCGATGGTGGGGCCTATGGATGCGCGCACCCTGAAGGTGGATGCCGCACCTTGGCTCGGGCCCCGCATAGCACATCTACTCATGGCGGCTGCCAGGGCCGGACTGGGAATAAAAACCAGCCCTGGAAAAATGTCATACCAGCCCCATAGTTTTAAACTTTTTCGGCCACTAGCGGGGGTTAAAAGTGCCCCACTGCCCCCGAAAAGCACAGCAAAAAAGTTAGTAAAGCACCGCTAAAAATTGCACCGCTTTACCGCCGACGCCCCCAACGCCTCAATGTGAAAGCAGCCTAAGGTAAGGGGGGGGGGGGGGTACTGATATAAGGGGGAAACCTTTATATCAGTGTCCCTTTACATTATTGTATTAACTCCCCCTTACATCAATGACCCCCCCCCCCCCCCCTTAGGCTGGCCTTGCGGCGCTGTCACTGACCTCCTTTTAGGTGCACCTTGCAGGGATCAATAAGGTGGCTCCAGCTTGGTGGCTCTGGTTTTCCACAGTCCACACACCTCTGACTTCTCCCATGACCCCCATCCCAGCGACACTCCCACTCTTGACTCCTCTCCAAACTCCCTCAGAGACTGCAGACTTCACATGATACAAGAGATGGTCAGAGACTGCAGACATGATACAAGAGATGGTCAGAGACTGCAGACATGATACAAGAGATGGTCAGAGACTGCAGACATGATACAAGAGACCAATGCAGAGAGAACAGGCAAAAAAAAATATATAAATGCACATTTTTTTACCTGAAAAATGTTTTTATTTATTATAATACATACATTCACATTTTAGAGAGAAAGGGGCTGCAATGGTGAGAGAGGGGCTATAATGGTGAGAGAGAACGGGGCTGCAGTGGTGAGACAGAGAGAGGGGGGGTGCATTGGTGAGACAAAGAGAAAGGGGCTGCAATGGTGTGTGAGAGAGAGACTGCAATAGAGAGAGAGAGGGGCTGCAATAGTGATAGAGAGGAGCTGCAATAGTGATAGAGAGGAGCTGCAATAGAGAGAGAGAGAAAAAGGCTACAATGGTGGGAGAGAGGAGCTGCAATAGAGAGAGAGAGAGAGGGGCTGCAATGGTGTGTGAGAGAGAAAGGGGCTGCAATGATGAGAGATAGAGGGGCTGCAGTGGTGAGAGAGGGGCTGCAGTGGTGAGACATAGAGAAAGGGGCTGCAATAGAGAGAGAGAGAGAGAGTCTGCAATAGTGAGAGAGGAGCTGCAGTAGAGAGAGAGGGGGCTGCAATAGTGAGAGAGAGGAGCTGCAATAGAGAGAGAGAGGGGGGGCTGCAATGGTGTGAGAGAGAGAGAGAGAAGTGCTGCTATAGTGTGTGAGAGAGAGGGGGCTTTAATGGTGTGAGAGAGGGGGGGCTTTAATGGTGGGAGAGAGGGGGGGCTGCAATGGTGGGAGAGAGAGAGGGGCTGCAATGGTGGGAGAGAGAGAGGGGCTGCAATGGTGGGAGAGAAGGGGAGCTGAAATAGTAAGAGAGGGAGAGAGAGGGCAGCAATGGTGAGAGAAAGGGGCTGCATAGTGAGAGAGAGAGAGAGGGGGGCTGCAGTGATGGGAGAGAGAGGGGGGCTGCAATAGTGGGAGGGAGAGAGAGATGGGCTGCAATGGTGGGAGAGAGGGGGGCTGCAATGGTGGGAGGGAGAGAAGGGGGCTGCAATGGTGGGAGGGAGAAAGGGGGTCTGCAATGGTGGGAGGGAGAGAGTGGGTCTGCAATGGTGGGAGGGAGAGAGGGGGTCTGCAATGGTGGGAGGGAGAAAGGGGGTCTGCAATGGTGGGAGGGAGAAAGAGAGAGGGGGGCTGCAATGGTGGGAGGGAGGGAGAGAGGGGGGCTGCAATGGTGGGAGGGAGGGAGAGAGAGGGGGCTGCAATGGTGGGAGGGAGAGAGGGGGTCTGCAATGGTGGGAGGGAGAAAGGGGGTCTGCAATGGTGGGAGGGAGAGAGTGGGTCTGCAATGGTGGGAGGGAGAGAGGGGGTCTGCAATGGTGGGAGGGAGAAAGGGGGTCTGCAATGGTGGGAGGGAGAAAGAGAGAGGGGGGCTGCAATGGTGGGAGGGAGGGAGAGAGGGGGGCTGCAATGGTGGGAGGGAGGGAGAGAGAGGGGGGCTGCAATGGTGGGGGGGAGAGAGAGGGGGCTGCAATGGTGGGAGGGAGAGAGGGGGGCTGCAATGGTGGGAGGGAGAAAGGGGGTCTGCAATGGTGGGAGGGAGAGAGTGGGTCTGCAATGGTGGGAGGGAGAGAGTGGGTCTGCAATGGTGGGAGGGAGAGAGGGGGTCTGCAATGGTGGGAGGGAGAGAGGGGGTCTGCAATGGTGGGAGGGAGAAAGAGAGAGGGGGGCTGCAATGGTGGGAGGGAGGGAGAGAGGGGGGCTGCAATGGTGGGAGGGAGGGAGAGAGAGGGGGCTGCAATGGTGGGGGGGGGAGAGAGAGGGGGCTGCAATGGTGGGGGGGAGAGAGAGGGGGATGCAATGGTGGGGGGGAGAGAGAGGGGGCTGCAATGGTGGGGGGAGAGAGAGGGGGCTGCAATGGTGGGGGGAGAGAGAGGGGGCTGCAATGGTGGGGGAGAGAGAGAGGGGGGCTGCAATGGTGGGGGAGAGAGAGAGGGGGCTGCAATGGTGGGGGAGAGAGAGAGGGGGGCTGCAATGGTGGGGGGAGAGAGAGGGGGCTGCAATGGTGGGGGAGAGAGAGAGGGGGGCTGCAATGGTGGGGGAGAGAGAGAGGGGGCTGCAATGGTGGGGGGAGAGAGCGGGGGCTGCAATGGTGGGGGGGAGAGAGAGGGGGCTGCAATGGTGGGGGAGAGAGAGGGGGGCTGCAATGCTGGGGGAGAGAGAGAGAGAGAGAGCGGTGGGGGGGGGGGGGAGAGAGAGGGGGGGAGAGAGAGGGGGGCTGCAATGGTGGGGGGAGAGAGAGAGAGAGCGGGAGCTGCAATGGTGGGGGGGGAGAGGGGGGCTGCAATGGTGGGGGGAGAGAGAGAGCGGGAGCTGCAATGGTGGGGGGGAGAGAGGGGGGGTTGACCATGGAATGGAGAGAGAGAGTGAGAGAGACTATACAGTCCAGATTACAATTTGCAGGGGCAGCAAAGGTGACAGAGAAAGGGGGTGCACCATGCAACCCCCCTCTCTCTATGTCACCTCTGCTGCCCCTGCAAATTGTAATCTGGACTGTATAATCTCTCTCACCATTGCATGGTCAACCCCCCCTCCCCTCCTCCCCTCCCCTCTGCACCTACCTTTTCTGCTCCTGCAAATTGTAAACTGTATAATCTCTCTCACACCACCATTGCACGGTGCACTCCCTCCCCCCCTCCTCTCTCTGAGATTATTATACAGGCAGACAGTTTACAATTTCCAGGGGCAGCAAAGGTAGGTGACAGAGAGAGGAGGGGGGCCCGGGGGGTGCACCGTGCAATGGTAAGAGAGAGAGACGAGATACAGACAGTATACTGGAGGATTTGAAATCTATTTATTCTTCACCTTGTGCTCCGGTGGCCGGGCGTTCACTTCTCTCCTCTGCAGGCGGCTCTGCCTTCACATGTGACTCTGCACTGGGCGGTGCTGGCGCCGCACGGGACGATGGAGCAAGATAACGTAGTTCTCCTGCTCGGCTCCTCCCCTCCCTCAGACACGTGATCGCTCCAGTCAGCGCGGGAAGGAAAGTGCAGCGGCGAGCATGGCGGCCGCAACCCGACGGCGGCCGGCCCGCCGCTGCTTTTAATACATACATGATGTGAGGGGTGAGCCATTAACATGACACTGGAGAGGACAAGCCAGGCGTATAATTGAAAAGTGCGGCGGCGGCGGCCGCAATGGCGGCCGCCGCCGTGGCCCACAGGCAGTTGAGCTGACTTTTTTTGATTGACAGCAGGCGGCCTACCGGGAATTTTCCCGGTCTCCCGGTAGGCCAGTCCGGCCCTGGCGGCTGCCACAGATATACCCCCCGCCAGCATGCCCAAAGGAGTGAAAAACTCTTCTCATTGGCTGCTGGGAAAGATGGGTCCATCAGAACCCCTCTAGCGCCAACTGTCGTCCAGGGGTGACAACACACCCCTGGCAGGCAGACCGACCTAGAAGGCAGTTCCAAACTGGCAACAGCACAAACTAAACATCTGTGAGTGGGAGCAACTTAAATCTCCCACTTGAATGGACACTGTCCCCAGTGTCCCAAAGCATTCGGATCCGAATCAGACAGAAAAGCAGGAAAAGGAGAGAACCATATACTTGTCAATATTACAATACATCTGTACATGACACACACACATACAACCCTGCCATCTGACTGCCCATTCTCACAGTTGTTGACGGCAGGTGGGTCCAGAAAAAGCAACCTGTAATACAAGGCATACAAAAAAAATATAATGTAGCCAGATATATATATAACTTCCGGGGTTGGGGCCGAGACTGCACGCTCCCATTCGAACGCAAAAGCTCCCTCCCTTCCGAGGAAACCTACACATAAGTGCAATAAAGATAAAATATATTCTCAATGTAAGTAACATATGGTATAACAGTGTCATTACATTCCTTAGAGTCCTGATGCAGAGCACTGCCCCTAGCGGTCAGTGCGCTGGTACTGCAGAAAGGTGCAGAAAGGTGCACACCCCCCAAAAAAAAATCAAAGGTCTGCAAGTGGCAGCAAGGGGAAAAGAGGAAAATTGTTTTTTTTTTCTTTATGCCGAAACTAAAAAACTGGCAGGGTCCCACTCTAACTGGCTGAACCCACTCCCCAAAGAGTATTGCACATTAGTTTATGTGACTCAGGAGGAGCAAGGGGAGTAGGGGAAACTGAAAAAAACACAGTACCAACGAATGGGGCATAGTCCATGTCCAATGCCTCTGCAAATCAACAAGTCATGCAGATCTCGCATGTGCTCTACCTTTAAAATCGGGGATCAGGCAACCAAATGGTGTCCCCGTTGGGAGTGGTAGATTTCACCGTGAAGGTCTGGTCTTTCTTTCCGGGGCTCTTAAAAAAAAAAACGGTCCCGGTAGATGTGTCGGCCCTGGCTCCAATCCCGATGACAATATCCAAATCTCATCTTTAAATGAGGCGCCCATGGGTTGACCCCTTCTAAACTGTGAGGCACCCCCAGATGCATCCAAATAGCCTTTCGACACCAGGCCTCTCTTTCAAGATCAATTTGGTAAAGAAGGGGAGGGGGTACATATGGATATTCATACCCATAGTCAGCAGCAACCTTCTGATCCACCACACACTGTAAATGGGCCAGCCTGGGTAAAATGTGTGGGTCACCGCATCCCAGTAATACCGGAGCATCTGGCTCCCTTTTCAACACTGGGACGGCACAGGGAAATGTAGCAGTGAGCATAGTGACAGATGCAGGGCCCAACTCACCGATTCCCCATGACCGTTTCGGAGCATCTGGAGACGACTGACAAGCTCCACTGGGTTCACTCCGGCTAGAGTGAGTCGTTCCCTTCTGAGTATCCTCAGGGTTGTTGGATCCCTCAGAGTTCTGCGGCTCCTGGGAGCAGGGTCCCAAGAGGCGATCAGGGAGGTCACAGTCAACAACCATGTTTTCCTCTGGTAATAGGTCAAAGTCCGTTAAACGCCCCCTTCTATCAATGAAGGATCACAGGGCTTAGTCGGCAGGGAGCCCCCTAGCCGATCTAATGGAAGACACTTGGCAGGTAGGCCTCGACCACGGCTGTGGGAGGCTAGAGTAAGTCCTTTTTCGGGCAGACTGTGTTGCACGGAGACCGCTGAGGAAGCTTCGGTCGTCTCCGAGGGGGTGTCACCCTGGTTGCTCGTTACATCTGAAGAACTTGTCACACTGGACAAAACGCTTTCCAAGTCCGGGCTTTCCCCACGGCCAGGGGAGGGCTGGCAGGGGGGGCAGGGTGGAAATCTCCCCCCGGGCTGGTGACACTGCACAGCCACCGGTCGCCACTAACAAATGCTGTTTTTGCAGAGCAGGAATATGCCTGCTGGAGCTCTGTTAACACAGGTCATGGCCGCTGCTCACCTCCCACTGTGTCAGCTCCGAGGTAGATGGCTGCAGAGCTGAGCTATGTCTCATCTCACACATAGCTCAGCCTCAGCACACACCAGCGCTGACATCCCCTTCTCTCTCTGCACAGACACGAGGAGAGATAGAGCTCATCTGCTCCTCCTCCTTCTGAGTCTGCCCTGCCTACACTCCCCAGGCATGTGTGGACAGAAAGTTTGAACCCAAAAAAGCATCAGCCTGCCTGTGCCTCAGCCTCCATCCTGGTAAGCTCACCCTTTCTAGTCTCTCCTGCCTCCCAGTGTATAAAAAGGGGTGCTCTGTGGACTTTGTTAAAGGGGAGGGGGGGCAGGCTTTGGTGAGCAGAGACCCTCTTTACACAATAGTCCACAGCATGCACCCTTAAATTAAATTTCCCAGAACACCACTTACATCAGATCTGATGTATATGGGGTCTGTGCGGACTCTGATGTATATGTGGTCTGTACGGACTCTGATGTAAGGGGAGGCCTCTGTGCGGACTCTGATGTATATGGGGTCTGTGCAGACTCTGATGTAAGGGGGGCCTCTGTGCGAACTCTGATGTAAGGGGGGCCTCTGTGCGGACTCTGATGTAAGGGGAGCCTCTGTGCGGACTCTTGTGATCATGAAAAATCTTGGACTGTTTTCCTCGATCCATCACTCTTTTCCACGCTCTATGGGCCACTTGACTGGACTTGCCCCCCAGGCCTAAGGCTGTCAGCCCTCCCCTGCCCACGGCTCACCTCCAGTGAAGTAAGTGGTGAGGCGGCCGAGGGAAATGTCAAAGCAGACGACACCAAAATTACATCGAGGTCCTGAGCTTTCGGCTCCACGATTACTACTGATGGTGAGGATGCTGGCCAGACTGGCTCTTCCTCCCCGGTGAGAGTGGCGGTGATTAGATCCACTCTGTATTCCTTTGGGGCCTGCGTAGGCGATGTGGCCACAAATAAATAAATTTGGCATCGTTGACACTGGGCAAAGGGCTGAACCTTCACAGAGAGATCCCTGCATCGGGGGCAGATCAGGCCCAGCATCTCTGTTCCTCGACTGGACAAAAGAGCAAACTGTCCCTGCGCAGACAAACGAACACCCGTATCGGTCACCGGCATTCCAGAGGGTGCAAACACTCTGAAAGTCCCTGCCAAAGGGGTTGGTGATCGAGGTTGCGGGGCAGCACCACCCTGCCGCAGAAAAGTGGACATTGTCACGCGGTTCCCCTTCCCTTCTTGGTGGATGGGCGGTGTTCCTTAGTTTGGCGCGAAGTCACCCTGTGTGTGGCGCGCAGGGGAGGGTGGCTCCTCCCACTTGGAAAACTTGTCCAGGCACGTTGTAGGCGTGCGCTGTGCTGCACGTGCGCCCAAATTCAATGGCACAGAGTTAACTCCCTCGCTGCTGGAGATTTACACACAATACTGAACACTTGTCGCCCTCAGCAATTTACGTCCACTATCTCTTCTCGTTGTCAATGGTAACAGCCGAATCCCGGACGAGCCCCCACGTGTAGCGCTCACCCCCGAAGGAGCCGCTAAATAGTTTGGGATCGGCGTATTAAGTTACCAAGTTCTCTTGTCTAGGGGTATAACTTGTGAGTGTGGATAAGGAGCGAATGTCCAGACAACAGCGTGGATTTTCCAATGCATTATTCCAAGGCTAACATAGCCAACATCAACATAACACACAGTAGAGAAAGGGTTGATGAGCAAGAGGAAACTGTGGTATCAGGCCTTGGATATCAAAGCATGGAGAGCAAGCCTGCTCTCGTCGCCACTCCCGCCGAAGTGGGTAAAGTGCCCCCAGACAGGTAGTTAACTTTAGCCTGGCAGTCGGTGGGTCACTTGCAAATAAAGTCACTGGGAGGAAACAGGGCCTCTGGACAGGCCTGATAGGTATTTGGAAATGGTTAAAGATTAGGACTGACGAATCCTCCCAGTAAGCACAATTTAGGGTCACCCATGGACAGTTGCAATGTACCTGTCGTGTGGCGCGGTGACCGGATCCCCGATGATACGTCCCAACCTCGCAGACAACCTCTGTATCTAGGTTCTCCCGAGCAGACTCCTCATCGTACAGCTCCCGGGTTAGGATCTGGAACCCAGCAAGCCGCTGGGGTCCCTCTCAGCATCAAGGTGAGACTCTGCCTGGTGTGCAGCTCTGGTCAGGCGAGTCTCGATGGTGGGGCCTATGGATGCGCGCACCCTGAAGGTGGATGCCGCACCTGGACTCGGGCCCCGCATAGCACATCTACTCATGGCGGCTGCCACAGATATACCCCCCGCCAGCATGCCCAAAGGAGTGAAAAACTCTTCTCATTGGCTGCTGGGAAAGATAGGTCCATCAGAACCCCTCTAGCGCCAACTGTCGTCCAGGGGTGACAACACACCCCTGGCGCGCAGACCGACCTAGGAGGCAGTTCCAAACTGGCAACAGCACAAACTAAACATCTGTGAGTGGGAGCAACTTAAATCTCCCATTCCACTAACTTTAGCGTAGCGCCCCACTAACTAAGAAAAAGGGGGGGGCGCAACATAATATATTTTTATTGGGGTTTTAACTACTTCCCGCCCGTAGGATGTAAATGGACGTCTTTGGTTTGCAGTAAGTATACTAGAATGATGTCTTCACCTACAGGCATCGCCCTGATATGACATTTTTCAGCCGGCCATTCCCATAAATGATTTGATAATTAGCTCATGTTAATTTATGTTCTGGTTACCTCCTCTTTAACTGTATATAAGATTGTATTCTTGGTTCTAATTAACACTCCATGTTCAGCAGACACAAACGAGTCTCGTCTCGTTGTGTGCTTGAGAGCAGCTGGAATATCTGATATCTATATCCAGACTGGAGGAAGCGGTATATGACAGAAGCACTCAAGCAGAGTGTGGGACGTTCCGTTACACCTGTTATTGATATTACTATCAAAAGGGATGTTTACATTCCTTTTGACTGCAATAAAAGTGATCAAAAAACATTTAAAAATCAAAAAACACTATAAAAATAATAATAATTAAAAAAAATGAATAATAAAGTAATTACCCAGATCCCGCCTGGCCAATAGCAAGATGACAGCCAGGAGGTCGATTAGTTATACTGATTGTGCGTCATATGACATCCCTCAAGATTCATCACTAATGCGTGCATCTGCTCCGACACACTGCATTTCCGATCTCGGTAAAGAGCTGATGACGTAGGTTCTTTACCATGTGATCAGCTGTGTCCAATCACAGATGATCACACTATAACTAGGAAGTGCCGGTTATCGGCATTCCACTATTCACGCTGACAGTGTGTGAAAAGAGTTGTGCCGATAAGCGTCTCCCCTGACGGGAGGAATCTGCACTAATTATCAGTGCATTGATTATCAGTGCAGCCCCCTCAGCGATACCCACCAGTGCCCACCTGTGATGCACACCACTGATGCACACCAGTGCCCACCAGTGATGCCAATCAGTGCCTATCAGTGATGCCTGTCAGTGTCTCATCATCAGTGCCACCTATATGTGCTGCCTTCAGTGCCCATCATTGCCCATCAGTGCCACAAGAAGTGGTGCAAGAAGTGCAAATGGGCGTACGCAAGTTAGCAACAGCACTAATGTGATACGCTAATTGGTGAACACGCGTACGCACAATGTGACAGATGTGGCCACTTGCTATATAAGACTGCTGCTGAGCCCATCACATTGCTGGATTGTCATCAGTCTTCCCCGTGACTCTGAGACTCTGTGCATATTCTACTTGGATTTCCTGTTGTGACTCAGCTTTCTCCTGACCTGTCTGATCTTTTCTCCTGGTTTGACCCCCTGGCTTGCTTTACCGACTTCATTGCTATATCCAGTGTCTGATTCTAGCTTGCATCATGGACTTTGCTACTGCTATCTGTTCCTGGCTTGGCTTCCTGTATTTGACATTGGCTTGACCCTGTTCCTGCTACCTGCCTCTTCCTTCTGTCGGATCTAAAGTGTTTGACCCCTTGCCTGGCTTCCTCTATCATCTCCTGCACACACCATTGCCAAGTGTTACTGAGGATTCCTAGAGACTTTGGCCCAGCTGTGTATCCTGCATTATCCGGTTTACTTCAGGTGACCATCGGCTTTACTCTCCTGTACACATCTAGCAACCTGTGCTTCTTTGGGCACTACACCTTCTGTACCATCTTCAGGGGTGTACTGCACTTAGCCACAAGGGGAGCCCTCTCAGCATTTTGGCCTTCGACCAGGTATGTGACATAGTCTCTTTGGACCAACTATGAACAACGAAGAATACAGAAGTCAGGAAATACAACAAAACCTTGGATAAAACAACCTAAAAAGATCTGCAGTATTCTGTCCCTCAGCCTGAGAAGACTACACTCCCCCTTTGACCAGTGTAATGCCCCGTACACACAAATGGAATCCCAACAAGAAAAGTCAGATGTGAGCTTTTGGACAGAAATTCCGACCGTGTCTAGGCTCCATCTGACTTTTGCTTTTAGAATTTCTGCCAACAAAAGATTGCGAGCAGGTTCTAAATTTTTCCGACGGAAAAAAATCCAATCGTAAATTCCGATTGTCTGTGGCAATTCCGACGCATGCTCAGAAACAATTTGACGCATGTGTGCCGGCCTGCTACTTTTTAGCCCACGCTGCTTTAAATTTAGAGGGTAGTCTGAGAGTTAGTTGACTGTGCGATTCTTTCCAAATTTTGTGCTGTGAGTGACCACAATTGTTGTCTGGGGTGCCGTTACCATCCCAGGCCAAGGGTGGCAGCAGTCAGGTTAAGGTGTTTAGGGTGTTCCCCTTCGGCAGCCAATCGGTGGGAGTTGATCGTCTCGCTGTGCATGCTGGGGAGGAGTACTTAGGGGACAGACGCCATTGGTCGATCCTGGGTCTGTCGTCCCACCACCCCCCATGTGTGGCCCTCCTGGCCGGGGGTGCATGTTCAAGTGTTCCTGGCTCTGGGACCACGTTGGTCCGGGGTTGTGATCTACTAAGTAGGCCCGGTAGTCAGACTGGGTCTGCGCTTGCAGGGTGGTCCTGTGCTGTCTGTGGATAGGCATAGCCACTGAGAGAGGCATATCCACTCTGGCTAGAGTGGCGACAAAAGTTACATTGCTGGAGGCAGGAGTGTTTCTGGACAGAAGTTGTACACCTGAACTTATTACCTATTACCCTTCCACCTCTTCAACTACATATTTTATTATTTTACCAAGTTCAGCAAATAAATCGAAGAAAAAGAAGTCTAAAGTGTGGACATTTTCTCAACTCTCATCTGATACCCCAGACAGCGAGGAAATAGAGGTAACATGCCGCCCAAAACAAACCAGCAGCTCCTCCGGGTGTAGTGCTAAGCATGCTCGGAAGCATTGAACTTAATTTTCTCGGCTGGTCGTAGTGTTGTACATCACTGCATTCTTGACAGTCGAAAGTTCAGAGAACTTTTGTGTGACCGTGTGTATGCAAGCAAAGCTTGAGTGGAATTCCGTCGGAAAAACCATCCAAGGTTTTTCCGATGGAAATTCCGATCGTGTGTACGGGGCATAAGTGATGGTCCACACTTGAACAAACAATTAATGTTATTTAAAGTAAATGTTATTTTTTTATGGGGAGTAACGCAGGGCCGTCTTACTGAGCGGGCACCCCTGGGCACAGCCTGGGAGCCTCACATTCACCTGGGGCTCCATCAGAGCTGGACAAATAGCACTAGCCGGGGCCCGGGGAGTGTCAGTTGGTGTGCTCGAGGTGCGCTGAATGAGTAGTCGGCCGCTCTATAGGAAGAAAGAAGTGAGGGAGCTTGGTAGGGTGCATTTCTTCCTGGCCACTCCCGGGTGTGCTGCGGATGTTCCGCGAGTGGAAGAAGGTGTTTCTGGTGCTGCTATGGAGAGCCTTAGCTGGTATCTTCGGCGGTGTACAGCTCCACATCACCGCCGAAGATACCAGCTAACTAAGGCTCTCCATAGCACCAGAAAGTTCAGAAACACCTTCCTCCGCTTGCGGGAACATCCGCAGCACACCCGGCCAAAAACCACAAGAATGAGAGAAGTCACTGACGGAGAGCCCCCCGGGGACCATTCAAGAAAGTAAGTACTGTGACCAGACCCCCTTCTCCTCCACCTTCTCTCCCCTCTTCCTTCTCCCCCTCTTCCTTCTCCCCCTCCTTCCTTCTCCCTCGCCTTCCTTCTCTCCCCCACCTCCCCCTTCTCTCCCCCCATCCTTCTCCCTCCCCTTCCTTCTCCCCCTCCCCCCTCCTTCTCCCCCTTCCTTCTCTCCCCTCTTCCTTCTCTCCCCCTCCTCCCACGCCTTATCTCCCTCTGTCCTTCTCCCCCCCTTCCAGACAAGCTGAATCTGGTGGAAGGGGGCGGGTGGCAAGTAACACGCTGAATCTGGTGACAGGTGACTATGGCAAGTAACATGCTGAATCTGGTGACAGTGGCAAGTGACACGCTGAATTTTGTGGCAGGTGGCAGTGGCAATTGACACGCTGAATTTGTTGACAGGTGATGGTGGTAAGTGACATACTGAATTTGGTGGCAAGTGACATGCTGAATCTGGTGACAGGGGACGGTGGCAAGTGACACACTGTAAAGTAGAAATATTGTACTTCCATTCTTGAGAGTAGGTGCGTAAATTGGGGCAACCTTGTAGGGGCCCCATAGCATTACTTTGCCCAGGAGCCCATGATGCTATTAAGATGGCCCTGGAGTAACGCACCCCAAAGAATTATAAACCAATCAGAGGCCAGAACCCCCTGAGAGTAATAACCAATGTATGAGTAGGCACATATCTGTGTGCAGTAATACTATACAGAATATTACAGAACTCCACACACTTCCTCTTTATGGTGGCATTTCTAAGTTCTTAAAACAGAAGTAGAATAAGGGGGCAACCACTTATTTTAAGACAATTTTAAAGATAACAAGCACAGATATTGAAGACGCCGACTCTGCAGGACACAAAATCGGGTTTGTCTGCACCGTGCAATGAGGAGACCTGAAGATCTGGAGATGGAGTCAGGTAGGTCATAGATGCTAATGCCAGGTCAAATTTAGGTACCTACTCTGCTTATATTTAAAAGAAAAATAATAAGTATTTCCGATTTTTCTAATTTTCTGGTCTTCTAATTTTCGGATTTTCATTCTTATTTTCGCATTTCTGAATTTCTGAATATTCGGACATTCGAAAAATTAGAAAATTCTGAAATTCCAAAATCCTGAAATCTGAAAATAAGAATGAAAATCCAAAAATTCTAAAGAATGAAAATAAGAACGGAAATCTGAAAATAGGAATGAAAATTCAAAAATTAGAAAACGCGAACATTTTTAAATCTGAAATTATTTGGCTTTTAGTGAACGTAATGAATATGAATTTATCTGAAGTTACAAATTATCCGAAATAACGAATGCCGCATCTAAACAAATGGAATGTAACTAATTGAACTTTATTATTATTTTTATTATTATTATTATTATTTATTTATTTGTTCCGTTCCATTTGTTTAGATGCAGCATTTGTTATTTTGGATCAGTCGTAACTTCTGATAAATTCATATTTGTTTCATTCCCTAGCAGCCAAATTTGAAAGGAAATTCCAATACCTATAATTTAATAGTTCGTTATTGTTAGTTAGTTAGTTAGTTAGTTAGTTAGTTAGTTAGTTAGTTAGTTAGTTATTATTTGGAATTTTCGCATTTTCGTTCTTTCAAATTTTCAGATCGTCTTTGTTATTTTCAGATTTTCAAATTTACGAGTTTTTTTATTAGATTTTGCATTTTGTTTTTTTCTTTTTCCCCTTAAACACTAAATATATCTGGTTGCTAAGGAGCGGGCCTGGAAGCCTGCTGCCACGTCTTTAACAACCAATAATTAAACTGATGAGTCGCTGGGCTTTCCCATTGACAGCTGAATGTAAAAATAAGAATTGGCGGCTAAAGAATTTGGGGACAAAACTGCATGGGTCCCCCCCCCCAAATCCACACCAGGTCCTTTGGGTGCGGTATGAATTTGAAGGGGAAACCCCATGCCAAAATATAAAAAAATGGTGTGGGCTTCCCCCCAAATCTACACCAGACCCTTAGCCAAGCATGCAGCCCAGCAGGTCAGGAAAGGGAGGGAACAAGTGAGTGCCCCCCTCCTGAACCATACCAGGCTGCATGCCCTCAACATGGGGGGGTCCTTTGGGGCATGCCCCCCACCCCAAAGCACAATTATGGAGACAAGAGCCTCTTCCCCACAACCCTGGGCTGTGGGGGTCTGTGGACAGGGGGGGTTTATCAGAGTCTGTAAGCCCCCTTTAACAAGGGGGATCCCAGATCCTACCCCCCCCTCTGTGTGAATAAGTATGGGGTATTTTGTATGCCTACTCATTAACCAAAAAAAGTTTCAAATAGAAAAAAAACAAACACAGTTTTTGACAATTCCTTTATTAAAAAGAATGTTCCTCGATGTAGATCCAACATCAATCACAATCGCGTAGTACATATAAAACATAAATGCTCCAAATAGTGTAAAACCCTTTAAAGTTTATTGTAAAAAATAAAGTATTACACTTAGAATGGTAGCATCAATAAAAGCCTAAAGTCTAATGTGCCGGCTGGCGCACGATCAGACAAACCCTGTTCTTCTTTGCAAATGAACTGTAACACAAGGTGATGTCAGCGCGTTGCTCTGCCCTACGCGTTTCGTAAGAGATTATGTCATCCAGGGGCACAGGTGGCGTGCTGAGTCACCTCTATACAGGAAATGACTATCCAAGCCTCATTCTGAGCCGTAGCTCGCTAAACGGACATGCGCGGTAACGTGGGCTGTATTTACATTTCTTAATATGTATCATATAGTTCATATATTATGTGTTTTTTTTAAACTATCTGTGATACTCATGTTTTTACATCTAAGGCAATCGAAAATAACTTTGAAGTTAATTTTTTGTTAAGGTGTTAGTTTTTACTGTACTTTGGTTTATATAGCCTATGATTTTTATACACTATGGGGTGAACGTCATAAGTGAGCAGACATGTATTGGCCATAAATTGTATCATCAGCCTTTTGTTCTGAGACTCTATTTGCTAGGGACAATCTGTAATATTTAATTTTAGCAATTTAGGGGCATATCCACAAAAGGATTACGCCGGCGTATCTATTGATACACCGGCGTAATTTTAAAATTTCCGCGTCGTATCTTTGTTTTGTATCTACAAAACAAGATACGACGGCATCTCGGGTCGACCCGACAGGCGTACGTCTTAGTACGACGTCGGATCTTAGGTGCATTTTTTCCGCCGACCGCTAGGTGGCGTTTCCGTCGAAGTCCGCGTCGAGTATGCAAATTAGCTAGTTACGGCGATCCACGAACGTACGTCTGGCCAGGGCATTTTTTTACGTCGTTTGCTTTCGGCTTTTTCCGGCGTATAGTTAAAGCTGCTATTATGAGGCGTACTCAATGTTAAAGAGGGGGTTCACCCTAATAAAACATTTTTATAGCATTAAATTAGGCATAGTAGCGCGAGCTACAGTATGCCTGTATTGATTTTTTTAGCCCGGTACTCACTGTGCAATCCTATATAGAAGATTCCGACTCCCCGTGGGGAATGGGCGTTCCTATCCAGAGGTAGGATGATTGACGGCCGGCTATGGCGCGTCATGCTTCTCCGGAAATAGCCGAAATAGGACTTGGCGCTTCACGGCGCCTGCGCATAGTCTGTGCGCAGGCGCCGTGAAGAGCCGAGACCTGTTCCGGCTATCTTCGGGGAGCGTGACGCGCCATAGCTGGCCGTCAATCATCCTCCCTCTGGATAGGAACGCCCATTCCCCACGGGGAGTCGGAATCTTCTATATAGGATTGCACAGTGAGTACCGGGCTAAAAAAATCAATACAGGCATACTGTAGCTCGCGCTACTATGCCTAATTTAATGATAAAATGTTGTTAGTCTGGGTGAACCACCGCTTTAAGTATGGCCGTCGTTCCCGCGTACAATTTTGAATTTTTTACGTCGTTTGCGTAAGTCGTTTGCGAATAGGAATTTGCGTAGAATGACATCATCGTCGTAAGCATTGGCTGGTTCCGGTTTAATTTCGAGCATGCGCACTGGGATACCCCCACGGACGGCGCATGCGCAGTTTCAAAAAAAATGTAGTTTACGTCGGGTCACAACGTATTTACATAAAACATTACATCCATTTGAATTCCGCGCCCTTACGCCGCCAGAGATACACTACGCCGCCGTAACTTACAGCGCAAATTCTTTGAGGATTCGGAAAAAAAAAGATAAGTTACGGCGGCGTAGTGTATCTTAGATACGCTGCGCCCGGCGGAAGATTACGTGCAGGTACGTGGATCTGCCCCTTAGTATTTATACTTGATGGCAGTGTAGATAATTTTGTGAACATTCCCTGGTGCTCCCGGGGTCTTCCTTATATGTTCTATAATTTTCATATATATTTTTATATAGTTATTCTTGGTAAAATTGTGTTGAATGACAATTTGTCCACTAGGCATCGCTCCGTTTAAGCGCTGAGTATGGCACCAGTATAAACATTAGACCCACTTCCGGTTTATATGTGCGGGGAGTGGAATTAACCCAAGTATTTTATCTCCTTTGTGTGTTTGAGCCATTACGGTTTAGTCACATATTTGCTTTTTGGGATTTTTAGATGGCAAATGACATCTTATGCATTTTATACATTAATTGTTTAGCTGCAGGAAGTTTTTTTTTTTTTTTGACGAAGGCCCATTAGCGAGTATCCTTGTGAGATCCAGCCCACGTTACTGCGCATGTCCGTTTAACGAGCTGCGGCTCAGAGTGAGGTTTGGATAGTCATTTCCTGTATAAATAGATGTGCCGCAGCACGCCGCCCGTGCCCCTGGACGACGTAATCTCTTCCGAAACACGTAGGGCGGAGCGACGCGCTGACGTCACCTCGTGTTACAGTTTGTCACCCATTAGCGAGTATCCTTGTGAGATCCAGCCCACGTTACTGCGCATGTCCGTTTAACGAGCTGCGGCTCAGAGTGAGGTTTGGATAGTCATTTCCTGTATAAATAGAGGTGCCGCAGCACGCCGCCCGTGCCCCTGGACGATGTATTCTCTTCTGAAACACGTAGGGCGGAGCGACACGCTGACGTCACCTCGTGTTAGTTTGCTTGCCCAGAAGGACGGGTTTGTCTGATCCTGTGCTGGCCGGCACATCAGACTTTAGGCTTTTATTGACGCTACCATTGTAAGTATGATTCTTTGTTTTTTACAATAAATTTTAAAAGGTTCTACACTATTTGGAGCATTTATGTTTTATATGTACTACGTACACCCATCCATCGGTCTGACTGGCTGTGACGTGATCTGAAGGGAGTGTGCTCGCTGCATATTGGAACCAAGCTGTTCTTTTATTACACGCATTCCCTGATCCTCTGTCAGGGGGGGATCATGGTCATCTGGTAAGAAGTAATTCCTTCTAATCTGGTGTTGGATTCAGCATGGTTCTCTAATAGCATTTTGGAGACGCCATTGCACATTTGGACGGACTTTACTGATTTGAGCACTGGTAGATGTTATATTGATTTATCATTTTGGACAGTAACAATTTTATCGACACTGGTGGACTTTATTTATGTTTTCAATATTTGTATAATTTGTTCATGATTCACCTATTTGTTGAACACTGGTGGATCACATACTGATTTTACGACTCACAGGTTTAGCATGATTTTATTTTCTTCCAATATATATATATATATATATATATATATATATATATATATATATATATATATATATATATATATATATAGACCCCCATAGCGTATGGGCTCAATCAATGGAAATAAAACATGGAGCAAAAGAAAATGGTTTTCCACAACCTAACCTCCTAGTACAGTCATGGAATTCCCGGTACAGAATGGAAGCAGATATCATACAGATAGGAGACTTCATAGTCTACAGAGCATATCTCAGCACCTCGACAGAGCTTTGCATATATAATGTTTCTTAATGTCACACGGGACGTCATTCATTGACCGAAAGTTTTTCTTAGGCCCCATACACACGACCGGATCTATCCGCTGGGATTGATCCGCGGATCAGTTCCAGCGGACAAATCCGGTCGTCTGTACGGCCTAGCGGATATTTATCCACGGAGATTCCTCGGGCCGATCGATTTCAAGCGGATATAAATTTCTTAGCATGCTAAGAAATCTATCCGCTTGAATCGGCTCCAGCGGATTGATCCGGTCGTCTGTACAGACTCACCGGATCAATCCGTCCGCTCCCCTCCCTCGCATGCGTCGTAATGATTTGACGCATGCGTGGAAGTACTTACCTTCCAGCGTCGCGCACGTCTCCGCGTCATCGTCGCATCGACGGCGCGACACGTCACCGCGGATGAATTCCGCACGGATTTGGATCCGATGGTGTGTACACGCCATCGGATCCAAATCCGGAGGAGGAATCTCCGCTGGAAACGATCCGGCGGATCGTTTCCAGCGGAGATCCGGTGGTGTGTACGCGGCCTTAATCTCTGTGCAGTTTTCATGACCGTTTTTGGGTTCCCCTTCATTCCACGCACTGCAAAATAAATAAAAATTAATATGTCACTTTTAGGTCTCCTTCATACGGCTATTTTCATGCAGTCATTGGATTAACCACTTAAGACCCGGACCATTATGCAGGTTAAGGACATTGCCCCTTTTCGCGATTCGGCACTGCGTCGCTTTAACTGACAAATGCGCTGTCGAGCGACGTGGCTCCCAAACAAAATTGGCGTCCTTTTTTTCCCACAAATAGAGCTTTCTTTTGGTGGTGTTTGATCACCTCTGCAGTTTTTATTCTTTGCGCTATAAACAAAAATAGAGCGATAATTTTGAAAAAAATTCAATATTTTTTACTTTTTGCTATAATAAATATCCCCCAAAAATATATATAAAAAAAAGTTTTCTTCCCTCAGTTTAGGCCAATACGTATTCTTCTACCTATTTTTGGTAAAAAAAAATCGCAATAAGCGTTTATCAATTGGTTTGTGCAACATTTATAGCGTTTACAAAATAGGGGATAGTTTTATTGCATTTTTATTAATAATTTTTTTTTTTTACTACTAATGTTGGCGATCAGCGATTTTTTTTTTCGTGACTGCGACATTATGGTGGACACATAGGACAATTTTGACACGTTTTTGGGACCATTGTCATTTTCACAGCGAAAAGTGCTATAAAAATGCACTGATTACTGTGAAAATTACAATTGCAGTTTTGGAGTTAACCATTAGGGGGCGCTGTAGGGGTTAAGTGTGACCTCATATGTGTTTCTAACTGTAGGAGGGCGGGGCTGGACGTGTAACATCATTGATCGTCTTTCCCTATGACAGGGAACAGATGATCAGTGACACTGCCACACAGAAGAACGGTGAAGGTGTGTTTACACACACCTCTCCCCGTTCTTCAGCTATGGTGACCAACCGCGGGACACCGACTGCGATCGGGTCCACGGGTCCTGTCACAGAGCTTTGGACCAGGTCGCGAGCGCGCCGCCGGCGGTGTGCTAGTGACCCCACGGCTGGACTTAAAGAGACATGTACAGGTACGTGATTGTGCCCAGCCGTGCCATTCTGCCGATGTATATCGGCGTAAAGGGGTCCTTAAGTGGTTAAAGCAGCAAGAATAATGTGTATTCTTGTGGCTGGAATGATTGTGGCATGTGAATAGCAGCGGGAGGCTCAAGTTCAAAGATTTAACAATAAAACTTCTGTGCTAAGATGCAGGATCAATACATTTTGGGGAATGTTCTCTCTACACTCCAGGCAACTCCATCACATAACCCAGTGTGACAGATGTAGGAGAATATGACACAGCATTCACATTACTGGTTCATGTGAAGTTCCAGACTATCGTTTCTGAACAGAGAAAGCTGTGTTTTTTTTTTCTCCAATTTCTGTAGTCCCGAATTGGGGTCTGGAGCTTGAAGGTTCCAAAGTGTCTTGGGTGGGACAGAACTTTCAATACTGTGTCCAGATTTTACTAGGTGCCTGCAGTCTATATACACAGGTTTGCAGGGTCTTTATACACTTAAGCTTGAGGATATCTCAGGGCTCCCATATCCCATATTGGAAACAGAAGGTCTCACCCAGGGGTCAGGGGAACCCCAGCCAGAAGTCAAGAGACACAGGGTCTCACCAGTGGTCAGAGGAGCCCCCTGCCAGGAGTCAAGAGACACAGGGTCTCACCAGTGGTCAGAGGAGCCCCCTTCCAGGAGTCAAGAGACACAGGGTCTCACCAGTGGTCAGAGGAGCCCCCTGCCAGGAGTCAAGAGACACAGGGTCTCACCAGTGGTCAGAGGGGCCATAGCCAGGAGTCAAGAGACAGGGTCTCACCAGTGATCAGAGGAGCCCCAGACAGGAGTCAACAGACAATAGGGTCTCACCAGTGGTCAGAGTAGCCCCCGCCAGGAGTAAAGAGACAGAGGGTCTAACCCAGGGGCCAGAGGAGCCCCAGATAGTAGTCAAGAGACACCAGGTCGCACCAGTGGTCAGAGAAACCCCAGACATGAGTCAATAGACAGGAGGGCTCACCCAGGGGTTAGAGGAGCCCCAGCCTGGAGTCAAGAGACAAAAGGTCTCACTCAGGGGTCAGAGGTGCCCCAGCCAGGAGACAGGAGGTCTCATTCCAGGAGTCAAGTTGATTCCTATCGGGGGTCAAGAGAACCCCAATCCAGAGGCCAGGAGTGGACTGTGCAGAAGCTCACTGTGACTAAAGGCTAAGCGAGCCAAGTGAATCAGGAGAGCTGGGCAACAGTCAAAGGGACTGGTAAGAAGAGCAGCGGTAATGCTGACAAGGGAGCCAAGTGGCTTGGCATTTTCAGTTGTCTGTTCATGTTGTTGCATAGGCAATGTGGGCGTTAGTGGTGTCACTGAATGGAAAAAAATATCCCTGTGTTGGTGGTGTCACTGAACAGAAAACAAATATACCAGTGTCTGTGGTGTCACTGAAAGAAAAAAAAATGCATATGTGGATGGTGTTGCTAAGAGGGAAAAATGGTGGTGTATCAGTGACAGTGGGGAAAATTGCCTCTGCATTGGTGTTATACCCGAAGGGTTCCACATGTACTGGCACTTTAAGGCTGGCTCCACCCAGCAGTGATGACAAGGGTCAAGAGGCATAGTAGCCATCTTAGAGAGAGCACATGTAGGAAGCAGATAACCTGTACTGTCCTGACATGCATGTTGCAGTGTACAGATGACCTGAAATAAACATCCATTGTTCCAGACCAGAGTCTTGTGTCTCTCACAACACAGAGGATATAACAATTGGTGAAGTACTTGCCACTGAGGTACCGCACATTCCACAAACTCACGGAAGGGGGCAGAATCTATCAACTGATAAGGTAGCAGTTGAAGTGCTAGCAATTTCGCTAAGCTAGCATCCAACCGCTGGGCGGTTCTTTTCGGGAGCTGTCCGTGTTGAGCCTCAACATGCAGAGAAATTAGTAGAGTGGATGACCAAGCCGTCCTCATCCTCCTCATCCTCTCTCACCCGGGCTGAGCTTAGTTTGTCTGGCAAAGCAGCTGTCAAGGCGTCCTCTTCCTTCAGCACAATGGCATCACACAATCCTTCCCTAGTCCCACCATGTCCTCCTGAGGAGTACCCCGAACTGATTCAACACAATGTTGGGTACATGCTGCATGAAGATGCGCAGCATTTTGAAGGCTCCGATGATGGAACACAGATAGAGGAAGGCATTGATGTGAGCCCAGAGAGAGCGGGTGCCCGAGAGGGACAGCAATCTGGCAGTCATGTTCCCCCAGCTGCAGCATACTGCCAGGTTTTCAACAGTGATGAGGAGGGAGGGGATGATGAGGCCACTGACTCTACGTGTGTGCCTGATAGGAGAGAGGAGGAGGAAGAGGAGGAGGAGGAGGAGTAGGAAGAGGCACAGGCAAATTTTCAAAGAGGCAGGATGCCCTCCAGGGGCCAGCTTAAGGGCAGCACACCAACTGCATTACATCGCAGAGCTACGCCTGTGCAGGGCGCTGTTATGTGTCAGCGTTACTGTAAAAGTTCTTTGGTGTGGGCCTTTTTTGAGACATGTGCATCAGATCGCACCGTTGCTATTTGCAACATATGTCTCAAGCGTATCTCGCGTGGCCAAAACATCACCCGCTTGGGCATCACATGCTTGACCAGACATATGTCGACCTGCCATGCAGTTCGTTGGCAAGCATACCTGAAAGACCCACACCAAAGAACAAAGCGGACCTCCCCTTGCCCCTCATCAGCTGGGATCTCCAACCCCACTATACCCTCAATCCTCTCTGAAGCCTGCACTGATAGGACTGAAGGTGTATAATTAGGTGTGTCACAACCTAGTAGTACACCGATGGCAGATGGTACCAGACAAATTTCCCTGCACCAGCTGCTGCAGCGCCGAGAGAAGTACTCTCCCAGCCATCCACATGCCCAGCGGTTGAATGCTAGCTTAGCGAAATTGCTAGCACTTCAACTGCTGCCTTTTCAGTTGGTAGATTCTGCCTCCTTCCGTGAGTTTGTGTAATGTGCGGTACCTCAGTGGCAAGTTCCCAAACGCCACTTTTTCTCACGGAAGGCGATGCCTCACTGGACAGGGCGGTCAGTGGTAAGGTGCATATTACCTCTGACTCATGGTCCAGTAGGCATGGACAGGGACGTTACCTCTCTTTCACGGCGCGTTGGGTGACTCTGCTGGCAGCTGGAAAGGACGCAGGGCAAGGTACAGTAGTGTTGGAGGTTGTTCCGCCACCACGCCTCCAAACTACTACTACTGGTTGTGACACACCTCTCTCCTTCACCCCCTCCTCTTCCTCTGTGGCCTCTTCCTGTGCTGATGTGTCCTGGGAACCAGCGGTACTCCATAGGCGTACGAGGGGCTATGCAGTAATGCAGGCAAAGAGATGCCATGCGGTGCTAGAGCTGGTGTGCTTGGGAGACAGGAGCCACACTGGGGCAGAGGTTCTGTCAGCTCTGCAGGGGCAGGCTCAGAGGTGGTTGACGCCATGCCAGCTTAAGCCAGGAATGGTGGTTAGCGACAATGGCACCAACCTCCTCTCTGCCCTGCGACAGGGACAACTGACCCATGTGCCTTGTTTTGCTCATGTTCTGAATTTGGTGGTTCAGCGGTTCTTGGGCAGGAACCCGGGCTTACAGGATGTCCTGAAGCAGGCCAGGAAAGTCTGTGTGCATTTCCGAAGGTCATATAATGCCACTGCTCGGCTGACAGACCTCTAAAGGGAATACAACCTGCCCAAGAACCGCCTAATCTGTGACATGCCCACCAGGTGGAACTCTACATTGGCCATGCTGCAGCGGCTGCACATGCAGCAGAGGGCCATTAATGAGTATCTGTGCCAATATGGCAGCAGAACTGGGTCAGGGGAGCTTGGTTTTTTTTTCCCACGCCATGTGGGCCTTGATCAGGGATGCATGCACTGTCCTGTCACCATTTGAGGAGGCCACGAGGATGGTGAGCAGTGACAGTGCATGCATCAGTGAGACTGTCCCTCTTTTTCACATGTTGGAGCACACGCTACGTGGAATAATGGACAGGGCCCTTGAGGCAGAACAGAGGGAGGAGGACTTCCTTACCTCTCAAGGCCCCCTTAATCCAGACAGTGGTCCTGTTTGCCCGCCTAGCACACAGGAAGATGACGAGGAGGAGGAAGAGGAGGAAGAGGATTGTATCAGCAGCATGGAGGTGGAGCCTAGCACTCAGTATCAGCAGCAGCAGTCTTCAAGGGATCAACTACAGTCCCAAGGAACCCATGGACTTTTACGTGGCTGGGATGAGGTGGCTGCGGATCCTGTCGTCCTCAGTGACCCAGAGGACTCTGCCCCGAATGCCTCAGCAAACCTACGCTGCATGGCCTCCCTGATCCTGCAAAGCATGCGTAAGGATCCTCGTATTCGTGGTATCGAGGAGAGGGATCCTTACTGGCTGCAACTCTCCTTGATCCACGTTACAAGGGTAAGGTTGTGGACCTTATCTTGCCGTCGCAGAGGGAGCAGAAGATGAAACATCTTCGGGAGGCCTTGCAGAAAGGTCTGTGCAACGCGTTCCCAGAAACTGGGGGGTTACCAAATCCTGGACAACGTGTTGCAGAGGCTTCGGTGAGTCACAGAAGGAGCGGTGGAGAAGGTGGCTGTCTGACCGATGAGTTCAGACAATTTTTTAGTCCGCAGCCCCAAGATATGACTGGTTCCAGCAACCATCGCCAGCGTCTGTTTTACATGGTGCGGGAATACCTAGGGGCAAGATCAGACTTGGACACCTTCCCCACCGAAAATCCTCTGGCTTACTGGGTCTTAAGGATGGATCACTGGCCAGAGCTTGCACAGTATGCAATTGAGCTACTGGCTTGTCCTGCATTCAGCGTTCTTTCAGAATGCACATTCAGTGCTGCTGGAGGCTTTGTGACCGATCACAGGGTGCGCCTCTCCACCGACTCCGTCGATCGACTGACCTTCATAAAAATGAATCAGGCTTGGATCACCACCAGCTACCAAGCACCTGATGGTGATGTAACTGAATAATTTTTTTTGAAATGTCAGATCCCTTGGAGACTGCCTATACTGATGCTGAGTGACTGTCCTGTTATGCTGCTGATTGAATATCCTTTTCCTCCTCAATGATCTTGCTGATAGCTAGTAAGAACATTGTTGGTTCTGGGCACTGCCACCAGTGCCTAAGGCCCAATTTTTCTGCCCCTGTTTATCAGGGGCGTATAATAACAATTTTTGATGCAATACTTTGCATGTGGCTCTTTGCTGCGCTCAAATTACAGTATCTGTGAGGGGTTGCAGTGTTGTGGCACCGCCTGCAGTGCCTAAGGCCCAATTTTTCTGCCCCTGTTTAACAGGGGCGTATAATAAAATATTTTGATGCAATACTTTGCATGTGGCTCTTTGCTGCGCTCCAATTACAGTATTTGTGAGGGGTTGCAGTGTTGTGGCACTGCCAGCAGTGCCTAAGGCCCAATTTTTCTGCCCCTGTTTAACAGGGGCGTGTGAGTACAATTTTTGATGCAATACTTTGCAGCGGGATCATTCCTGCACTCCAACTAGAGTATCTGTGAGGGGTTGCAGTGTTGTGGCACCGCCAGCAGTGCCTAAGGCCCAATTTTTCTGCCCCAGTTCAACAGGGGCATGTAATTACAATTATTGATCTAACATTTCACAGCAGGGCCCATTCCTGTGCCCACCAAGAGTAACTGTGAGGGCTTACAGAGTTGTGGCACCAGCAACACCTAGGGCCCAAATTTCTGCAGAGTATATACAGCAGGCCCCTGTTTTTAAACATGCAACTTACAAACGACTCCTACTTGCAAACGGAGGGGGACAACAGGAAGTGAGAGGAAATCTACCCCAAGGAAGGAAGATTCTCTTCTGTAAGAGGTGTCTCCTGTCCACTGATGCTTTATCACCAATCCTTGTTTCACTAAAAAACCCAAATTTTCAAAACCTCATTTGTCATTGGGTTAGAAAGTGAATTGCAATCTTCTAAAACAGATGCACACAGACAGCAAAACAAATGTTACAGGGGTGATAACCCTCCTTTATGCTTTCAGAAAAACATAAAAATAGATTTTATGGCTGGAGCTACACTTTAAAAAAGTACCAGTTGAAAATTACAAACAGATTCTACTTAACAACAAACCTACAGTCCCTGTCTTGTTTGCACCGCCTGTATACTGCTGTTCAAAGTATATATGGCCAAGGGGGCTTGTAATGACCTGGGGGGAGGGGGGCGGGGAAACCCATGCTATTTTTCTCAATGATTTTCATCCATATTGCAGGGACCAGGGATTACATTAAAGCCGCAAGCATTCTTAAATGACTTTTTTCTTATAGTAATCTCATTTTGTGCGGGGACAGTTCTAAACACGTGCCACTTCACAGGCATACTATAGACACCCAGCAGGTACGATATTTAAAGGAATTTTTCATTTTTTTTTCACTTTAAGCATCATTAAAATCGCTGCTCCAGAAAAAACGACCGTTTTTAAAACTATTTTTTCCATTGATACATGTTCCCTGAGGCAAGACCCGGGTTTTCAAAGATGTTTTACGACAATAACTTGCATATTTGGCTTTAAAATTAGCACTTTTGAGTTTGAACGTTCGAGTCGAATAGACATCAATGGGGTTCGACATGTTCGCGCGAACATTCGGTCCGTTCGAAGGTTCTTGTGCGAACCGAACGAGGGGGTGTTCGGCTCATCCCTACTGGCAGGGAAGGGGCTAACACCAGGGGGTGATCAAAGGGTTAAATGTGTTCCCTGGAAAGGTGTTTCTAACTGTATGGGGGGGGGGCTGACTGGAGGAGGAGAGAGATTGCTGTTCCTAATCAGAACAGGGATCTGTCTGTTTACATTGACAGATCCCTGCTCTGGCTCTTTGTGGAGCGGAGTGATCGAGGGTGGCCGGAGGACATCTCAGCCGCCGGCCACACGCATCGGCTCCAGCATTGCGCCACGGGTGCGTGCACGCGCCCCCTAGAGCTCTTAAAGCTTTCGACATACAATGACGCCGATTTGCCCAGGAGAGCCAATCTGCCGCAGTTCAACTGCAGTGGCTGGTCCCTAAGCCGTTAACTTGTTCATGAGTGGGAAGACATTTTTCAGAAGTAATATTACACAGAAAATACAGAATTTCATACACTTCTTCTGTCTGTGGCATTTTAAGTTCCTCAAACTGAAGTAAAGTAAGGGGGCAACACCTTCTTTTAGAAAGATTCTAAAGATAACAAGCACAGATATTGAAGACACCGACTTTGAAGGGCACGCAATCAGGTTTGTCCGCAGTGTACAATGAGGAGACCTGAAGATCTGTTGATGGAGTCAGGTAGGTCAGAGATGTGATCATTGATGAATATGGAGGGAGGTGGGAAACCTGACAAAAAAGTGTAGTATCCTTATTGTGCAATCAATGAGCTCCTCTTATTTGCACCACTTTGGTCTGGTAAAAATACAGTGTTGTGTTATATTTTTCTTAATTAGGGCAAACAAAAAAATTCTGCTGATCCTTCCAGTCACATGGTTACGGAATTAGTTGAAAAAAAGCCAAAGGTTCAACACACAGAAAAAAAAAATTAACCACTTGAAGATCAGGATTTTTTCTGGCACTTTTTGTCTACATATAGCAATCAGTTTATTTTTTTTGCTAGAAAATTACTCAGAACCCCCAAAACATTTTATTTATATTTATATATATATATATATATATATATATATATATATATATATATATATATATATAATATATATGTGTGTGTGTGTGTGTGTGTGTGTGTGTGTGTATGTATGTATATGTGTGTATGTATATGTATATATATATATATATATATATATATATATATATATACCGTATTTATCTGCGTATACCGCGCACTTTTTTACCCTGGAATTCAGGGCAAAATCGTGGGTGCGCGATGTACGCCGATACCCGCTTCCCACGCCGAGTTTTAACTACTGCGCCGGCATATACCGAGCGCAGTACACTCGTGTATAGTCGGGCAGGCTCGGCTCCTCTCGCAGTCACGTCCTGGACGTACAGGACGCACAGGATGTGCCCGACTATATACGAGTGTACTTCGCTCGGTATATGCTGGCGCAGTAGTTCAAACTCATCGCGGGAAGCGGGGAGGACCCCGCAGAAGGACGCTGGACCCGACGAGGAGGACACCACCGAAGCCGCAGACGGACGTCGGACCCGACGAGGTCGCCGATGGACGCCGCGCAAGACACCAAAACTGTAAGTACTAAAATCTTTTTTTTACAGGAATGCTGGTCCACTTTAGGGGTGCGCGCTATAAGCCGTTAAATACGATATATATATATATATATATATATATATATATATATATATATATTTTAAAGCAGAGGCCATAGAGAATAAATTGGTGGGTTTTGTATATTTTTATGCCACATGGTATTTGTGCAGCCGTTTTTCCAATGCAATTTTTAGGAAAAATACACTTTTTTAATTTGAATGGAAAAAACACCTTTTCTTGAGCTACGTGCTACATCTATAACTACAATCTATAATATTGCCAAAAATAAATAAACAAAAAAATAATAATAATAATGTTCACAAAACATGATATAGCATAAGATATGTATACAAATCAGTTAATCTAATTCTGCTTATGGTAAGAAGTACTTATTGATGCTGAATTATCCTTAATCTCATTATTTTGGCGCCATATGCTAGTTGTAAAAACTTAAAAGTTCATATGTTTCAATGATCTACTTGTTCATTTAAACATGAACATGCTGTACTTTTGACAACATTTGTGAGATGATATATCTTTGTATGTCTTATTCACCTTTAATAAAAACTTATCTGGAACATGAATTCCGTTAAACTGGCAGTAATGAACACAAAACTATATGGTGTTAAACTGGCAGTAACACACAAAACTATATGGCATTAAACTGGCAGTAACACACACAAAACGATATGGCGTTAAAATGGCAGTAACGCACCTGAGGGGATGCCCGGGCAGTGGAGTGAATCGGCACAGCATGTAGTGATTAGGGCGTGCCCAGGCACATCCCCTGCACAGGCCTATGATCCCCATGATGCCATGATGCCCAGCTGGGAGAGATAAACGGTGCTATTTCTGCATTTTTGCTAAAGAGAAGAGTGTTCTCTGTCTACTGTGCATAATTGTTTAGAGTATCCCATACCACCCCAAACACTCTCCTGTTACATGTTTTACAAGTAACAACACGTCACTTGTAAAACAACATGTAACAAACAATTACATGTTGCGAGCACTGAACTTATTCTCTCTGGAGAAGAGACGCTTGAGAGGGGATATGATTTCAATTTACAAATACCGTACTGGTGACCCCACAATAGGGATAACATTTTTCCGCGGAAGGGAGTTTAATAAAAACACGTAGCCACTCACTAAAAGAGAGAAGCGGTTTAACCTTAAAGTGGATGTAAAGCCACTCTCATCCTTTCTAAACTACTGCCATAGTGCTGATCTATAAGGATATAGATGCCTCCTGCATGTATCCTTACCTGTCAAATGTCTCCCCTCTGTCTATTATAAGAACTGAAAAACTGCAGATTATGTGGGTGGGTCTGTTGTTTGGAGCTCATGGAGTTGTGATGTCAGTAGACTCCCTGCCCACCTCTACACTCTCCTTGTCAACATACATTTTCTCTTGTGTATTCCTTACACTAAATTCTGCTATGATCACTAACATTCAGTCAAAATCCAGAAAAGTAACCACATGACTTCACAAAAGGAGTGGGGGTGGGAATTAAAAAATAATTCATGTCTCCAGGTTAGTGCATGAAATATGTAAATAACCTGTCATTCACAGCAAGGGGGCGGAACGGACTAAGATTTTTCTCTGTAAGTCCGTTTTATTTCACTGAACAATAAAAGAGGATTGCTCAGAGCTGTATTAACTCTGTGTGGCAAGACTGGGCACAGATGATAGGAAATATTATACTCTACATTGTGAGAAAAAATTTCGGGTTTACATCTACTTTAAACCTTAAACTACGTAGAGGGTTCTTTACTGTAAGAGCGGCAAGGATGTGGAATTCCCTTCCACAGGTGGTAGTCTCAGTGGGGGGCATCAATAGTTTAAAAAAACTATTAGACACACTGGGGCGCCCATAGCATCAGCGGTAGGGTTGAGCGAACCCGAACTGTAAAGTTCGGGTTCGGTACGGACTTTCGTTTTTTTTTTGTACCCGAACCCGAATAATTGGAAAAAGTTCGGGTTCGGAGTTCGGCTATGTTATGGCGCGCTGCACGGCAGCCAATCGCCATTTGTTTTACTAGTGTGACTAAGAAGCCATCACAGCCATGCCTACTAATGGCATGGCTGTCATTGGCCAGTGCAGCATGTGACCCAGCATGTGACCAGCCTCTATATCAGATAGAGGCACACAGCACAGTCGTCACTCTGCTTTAGCTAGTGTAGGGAGAGGCTGCTACTGATTGAGGGAGAGTGTCAGATAGGATTATCCTGCTTCACAAATCTACACCAGCACGGTTTATTTCTGTGAGATCTGCATCTTATCGTTTAGGGACTGTGCATTACATCGTTTAGGGCTCGTCAGTCTGCTTTAGCTAGGGTAGGGACAGGTTTGCTGCTGATTGAGGGAGAGTGTTAGATAGGATTATTCTGCTTCAGAAATCTACATCAGCACTGTTTATTTCTGTGAGATCTGCATCTTATAGTTTAGGGACAGGTTCCTGCTATTTGCTATAGGGACAGCAATATATAGGTGACTCTCTGCATATTTCACCAGCACTGCACCCGTCACCTGTGATATACTGTGTGTGTCCAGTATATTGTTTAGGGACAGGTACCTGCTATTTGCTATAGGGACAGAAATATATAGGTGACTCTCTGCATATTTCACCAGCACTGCACCTGTCACCTATGATATCCTGGGGCTGATTTACCAAGCCTTTACTCCATGACTCATGGAGTAAAAGCAGGAGTAGCAGCCGTTTTGCCATTTACTAAAGAAATACGCTGCTAGTGCAGTGTATTTCCCTAGTTACTAATGTGCTCCGTGCGCCCAGGAGAGGGTGCATTGTGCACCAGTACAGACCTGGCGCACGGCACATTGAAATGTAAATTGCGGGGGTTTGGGCGGGAGTTTATTAGGGGGGGAGGTGGGGGATGCAGGGGAAGTGAAGTGACATGTGTTTGAAAGTGTTTGGCGGGCCGAATTGAAAGGGAAAGTGTTTTTTGAAAACAGATCCCCGTACGCTTGCACAGTGCGCCTGAACCTCGGGAGGTTCATTTGCATACTGGGCATGCGCAGAGAGAAATTTCGGCGCTTCCCGTGCGCCTTGTCAGTACGCCGTGAAAATCTTGGTAAATACCAAGCGGCGTACCCGTGAATGCGCTGCGTGACGCGGCGCACGGGGATCTCCGAGCTGTTTTCAGCCATGAAGGGGAACTCCGCGCCAAATTTCAAACTTGAAATCGGCGCGGGTCCCCCTTCAGGGCTACATTAGGCTCTTAGGCTTGGTCCGGAACGTGAGGGGTTAAACCCGCGCCGATTCGGCGTGGGGGTCCCCCCCCCAGATCCAAACCAAGCCCTCATCCCAAGCACGCAGTCTGGCACGGACAGGAATGGGGGTGGGGACGAGCGAGCGCCCCCCCCCCACTCCTGAGCCGTACCAGACCGCATGCCCTCAACATGGGGGAGTGTGTGCTGTGGGGGAGGGGGGCACTGCCCCCCCACCCCACAGCACTCTTGCCCCCATGTCGATAGGGACAAGAGCCTCTTCCCGACAACCCTTGCCATTGGTTGTCGGGGTATGCGGGCGGGGCTAATCGGAATCTGCGAGCTCCCTTTAATAAGGGGGCCCCCAGATGCCGGCCCCCCACCCTATGTGAATGAGTATGGGGTACATCGTACCTCTACCCATTCACATGGGGGAAAGTGTAAAGTAAAATAAAACACCACACAATAAAATATTTTATTAATCAGCTCCGGAGCCCCCCCTTTCTTCTTTAGCTCTCTTACAAAGGGGGGTTTCTTTTCTCCCGATCTTCTGCCGGGACCCTGGGCTTCGGTGATTTCTGCCGGGGGAGGGCGCCATCCCTCGGTCCTCTCCGGAGCCTTCTGCCGGATGCCCCCACCCCATTTAAGCTCTTTTTCATTAGGGAGGGGCATCAGGACTTCGGGGTCTTCTGCCGGGGGATGGCACCTATCCCCCGGTCTTTCCGGTGCCTTCCGCTAGGGTTCCGGTCTTCCTGGTCTTCTGCCGGGGGTGCGCCAACTCCCCGGTCTTTTCTCTACTCCCTCTTCTGCCTGGCTCCCCCGTGGAGCCAGGGCTTTCTTCCGTCTTCTTTCTTCTCTCTTCCTTCTTCTGCCTGTCTCCTCCGGGAGCACAGGGCTTGTCTCCGCTGTCTTCTTCCTTCTCTTCCATTGGATGTTGACACGACGAGGTTCCGCGCTGACATGCCGTGTCAGCAGCGGGCATGGACTTATATAGGATAATGCCACCATGTGACCTCAACCCATGTGACATCACATTCCCTGGGCATGATGGGAATGTGATGTCACATGGGTTGAGGTCACATGGTGGCATTGCCCTATATAAGTCCATGCCCACTGCTCAGACGGCATTCCAGCGCCGGACCTCGTCGTGTCAACATCGAATGGAAGAGAAGGGAGAAGACAGCGGAGACAAGCCCTGTGCTCCGCGGAGGAGACAGGCAGAAGCGGAAGGCATCGCAGAAGCTCGCGGGTGTCGCCCCCCGGCGGAAGACACCGTACAAGCCCGGGACCCTCCCCCAAAGGCAGGAGCCTCACTGGTGAAGGGGGTCCCGGTGAATTACGGCGCTGAAGACGGGGGTGGGGTGCCAGTGCACCCCCCCCCGCAGAAACCGTCGTAGAAGCCCGGGACCCTCCCCCAAAGGCAGGAGCCTCACTGGTGAAGGGGGTCCCGGTGAATTACGGCGCTGAAGACGGGGGTGGGGTACCAGTGCACCCCCCCCCCCGCAGAAACCGTCGTAGAAGCCCGGGACCCTCCCCCAAAGGCAGGAGCCTCACTGGTGAAGGGGATCCCGGTGAATTACGGCGCTGAAGACGGGGGCGGGGTGCCAGTGCACCCCCCCCCGCAGAAACCGTCGTAGAAGCCCGGGACCCTCCCCCAAAGGCAGGAGCCTCACTGGTGAAGGGGGTCCCGGTGAATTACGGCGCTGAAGACGGGGGTGGGGTGCCAGTGCACCCCCCCCGCAGAAACCGTCGTAGAAGCCCGGGACCCTCCCCCAAAGGCAGGAGCCTCACTGGTGAAGGGGATCCCGGTGAATTACGGCGCTGAAGACGGGGGCGGGGTGCCAGTGCACCCCCCCCCGCAGAAACCGTCGTAGAAGCCCGGGACCCTCCCCCAAAGGCAGGAGCCTCACTGGTGAAGGGGGTCCCGGTGAATTACGGCGCTGAAGACGGGGGTGGGGTGCCAGTGCACCCCACCCGCAGAAACCGTCGTAGAAGCCCGGGACCCTCCCCCAAAGGCAGGAGCCTCACTGGTGAAGGGGGTCCCGGTGAATTACGGCGCTGAAGACGGGGGTGGGGTGCCAGTGCACCCCCCCCCCCCCGCAGAAACCGTCGTAGAAGCCCGGGACCCTCCCCCAAAGGCAGGAGCCTCACTGGTGAAGGGGGTCCCGGTGAATTACGGCGCTGAAGACGGGGGCGGGGTGCCAGTGCACCCCCCCCGCAGAAACCGTCGTAGAAGCCCGGGACCCTCCCCCAAAGGCAGGAGCCTCACTGGTGAAGGGGGTTCCGGCAGAAGATGGCGAAGCCCTGGGCCTAATGGGGTGGTGGTGGGGGGCCCCGGCAGAAGACCCCCGGCTGTGCAGTGCCCCCCTCCCCCACAGCACACACTCCCCCATGTTGAGGGCATGTGGTCTGGTACGGCTCAGGAGTAGGGATGAGCTCCGCGTTCGATTCGAACGTATGTTCGACTCGAACATCGGTCGTTCGATCGTTCGTCGAAACTCGAACAAAACAGGTCGTTCGCGCCAAATTCGAGTGACGCAAAACGTCCCATAATTCACTGGGGCGTTGAGCGCTGATGATTGGCCAAGCATGCTGTATGTCCCGCATGCTTGGCCAATCACAGCGCTCAAAAAACGAAGAGCCATAATTGGCCAAAGCCAGGGTGGCTTTGGCCAATTATGGCTCAGGGGGATTAGTACACGCCCCCCACTATAAAAGGCAGCCTGCACGGCTGCCTAGTGTAGTGTGTTGGCGGTTCTAGAGAAGATCAGTCAGTCAGACAGAGAGAGATAGAGAGATAGAGACACACTGGGCCTGATTTACTATGCTCTGTGCGCTGCGCTGGTTCATGCCTTAATTAGTACTCCGGGTGGAGGCTTAATTCGGCGCATGAACCAGCGTAGCAGCCGGCGCATTGAAACTAATATGTAAAGCCGCGCCGAACTCCCTATAGAAGTCTATGGGAGAAATCAAAAGTGTTCATTTTAAAGGCTAATCTGCAAGTTTTGTCCTAAAAAAGTGTTTGGGTACCTCAGTCCTGCCCCAGGGAACATGTATCAATGCTTTTTTTATTTTTTAAAACGGCCGTTTTTTCGGGAGCAGTGAAATTAATAATTCTTAAAGTGAAACAATAAAAGTGAAATATTCCTTTAAATTTCGTACCTAGGGGGGGTGTAATGTCAGCATGTGAAATAGCGCATTTTTCCCGCACTTAGAACTCCCCCTGCACAAAATGACATTCAGAAGGAAAAAAGTCATTTAAAAATTCACACGCGGCTATAATGAATTGTCGGCTCTGACAATTCTAAAGGGATTCATTCATAAAACAAACAAAAAAATGTGTAGGGGTTCCCCCAAATTAAATTACCAGGCCCTTCAGGTCTGGAATGGATATTAAGGGGAACCCCGCCGTAAAAACCAAAAAAAAAAAAGACGTGCGGTTCCCGGCAAATATCCATTCCAGACCCTTCAGGTCTGGTGTGGATTTTAAGGGGAACTCCACCCCAAATTGAAAAAAAAAATGGTGTGGAGTCCCCCTAAAAATCCACACCAGACCCTTATCCGAGCACGTTGACCTGGCCGGCCGCAGAAAAGAGGGGGGGACAGAGTGCGGCCCCCCCTCTCTCCTGAACCGCACCAGGCCACATGCCCTCAACATGGGGAGGATGTCCCCATGTTGATGGGGACAAGGGTCTCATCCCCACAACCCTTGCCCGGTGGTTGTGGGGGTATGCGGGCGGGAGGTTTATCAGAATCTGGAAGACCCCTTTAACAAAGGGGACCCCCAGATCCTGACCCCCCCCTGTGTGAAATGGTAATGGGGTACATTGTACCTCTACCATTTCACCCCAAAAAAAATGTCAAAGTGTTAAAAATGACAGTAGCCGGTTTTTGACAAATCTTTTAATAAAATCTTCTTTTCTTCTTTCCTTCGGGTTTCTTCCGCTGCTTCTTTCTTCTCGTCCACATCTTGCCCGACGTGTTCTTCTATCTTCTCCGTCCGTCCTTCAGCCTTCTGGTCCCGCATCTTGCCCGTTGTCTTGTCCTGTCTTCTTCTCCGTCCGCCTCCTCGTCCGCATCTTGGGTCTTCTGCGGTGTTCTTCTTGTCCCCGGACCCAGCGTTAGAATTTGATTTGGCCGCCGTTTTCCCGCTCCTGGGACCCGCCCCCCTCTGACGCCACAAGTAAACTCCTTAGAAGGTCATGTGCGTCAGAGGGGGGCGGGGTCGCAGAGCGTCACACAGCGGGGGAATTCAATTTCAATCGCGCCGCCCGGAGAAGAAGTTCCCGCCGTGTCACACTCATGTGACCCCGCCCCCCTCTGACGCCACAAGTAAACTCCTTAGAAGGTCATGTGCGTCAGAGGGGGGCGGGGTCGCAGAGCGTCACACAGCGGGGGAATTCAATTTCAATCGCGCCGCCCGGAGAAGAAGTTCCCGCCGTGTCACACTCATGTGACCCCGCCCCCCTCTGACGCACATGACCTTCTAAGGAGTTTACTTGTGGCGTCAGAGGGGGGCGGGTCCCAGGAGCGGGAAAACGGCGGCCAAATCAAATTCAAACGCTGGGTCCGGGGACAAGAAGAACACCGCAGAAGACCCAAGATGCGGACGAGGAGGCGGACGGAGAAGAAGACAGGACAAGACAACGGGCAAGATGCGGGACCAGAAGGCTGAAGGACGGACGGAGAAGATAGAAGAACACGTCGGGCAAGATGTGGACGAGAAGAAAGAAGCAGCGGAAGAAACCCGAAGGAAAGAAGAAAAGAAGATTTTATTAAAAGATTTGTCAAAAACCGGCTACTGTCATTTTTAACACTTTGACATTTTTTTTGGGGTGAAATGGTAGAGGTACAATGTACCCCATTACCATTTCACACAGGGGGGGGTCAGGATCTGGGGTCCCCTTTGTTAAAGGGGTCTTCCAGATTCTGATAAACCTCCCGCCCGCATACCCCCACAACCACCGGGCAAGGGTTGTGGGGATGAGACCCTTGTCCCCATCAACATGGGGACATCCTCCCCATGTTGAGGGCATGTGGCCTGGTGCGGTTCAGGAGAGAGGGGGGCCGCACTCTGTCCCCCCCTCTTTTCTGCGGCCGGCCAGGTCAACGTGCTCGGATAAGGGTCTGGTGTGGATTTTTAGGGGGACTCCACGCCATTTTTTTTTTCAATTTGGGGTGGAGTTCCCCTTAAAATCCACACCAGACCTGAAGGGTCTGGTATGGATATTTGGGGGGGACCCCACGCCATTTTTTGGGGTTTTTTTTACGGCGGGGTTCCCCTTAATATCCATTCCAGACCTGAAGGGCCTGGTAATTTAATTTGGAGGGACCCCCTTTTTTTTTTTTTTTTTTTAATGAGCAATGACTCTATTCTTTATAGCCATGAGTACTTTAACCACTTGCCCACCGGGTTAATTCTGGCACTTCTCTCCTTCATGTGAAAATCACAATTTTTTGGCTAGAAAATTAATCAGAACCCCCAAACATTATATATTTTTTTTAGCAGACATCCTAGGGAATAAAATGGCAGTCATTGCAGTACTTTTTGTCACACCGTATTTGCGCAGCGGTCTTACAAGCGCACTTTTTTTGGATAAAAATCACTTTTTTGAATTAAAAAATAAGACAGCAATACATTTTGCCCAATTTTTTTATATATTGTGAAAGATAATGTTACGCCGAGTAAAATGATACCCAACATGTCACGCTTAAAAATTGCGCCCGCTCGTGGCATGGCATCAAACTTTTACCCTTTAAAAATCTCGATAGGCGACGTTTAAAAAATTCTACAGGTTGCATTTTTTGAGTTGCAGAGTAGGTCTAGGGCTAGAATTATTGCTCTCACTCTAACGATCGCGGCGATACCTCACTTGTGTGGTTTGAATACCGTTTTCATATGCGGGCGCTACTCGCGTATGCGTTTGCTTCTGTGCGCGAGCTCGTCGGGACGGGGCGCTTTAAAAAATGTTTTGGGGGTTTTCTTATTTATTTTTATTTAGTTTTATAATGTTTTACACTGAAATAAAAAAATAAAAAAAAAATGATCAGTTTTCTTCCTATTACAAGGAATGTAAACATCCCTTGTAATAGGACTAGTGTGTGACAGGTCCTCTTTATGGAGAGAGGCGGGGTCAATAAGGCTGGAAAGCATGGTATTGAAAAAAAAAATAAAAGATCTCATGCTTTCAGCTGCAATCATGTTCGTTCACCACAGTGGTGTAGTGTATAGCACTTTGACCTAGCAGCAAAAGAGTCGTTGGTTCGAATCCCTCCCGTGACAGCATCTGCATGGAGTTTGCATGTTCTCCCTGTGCCTGCGTGGGTTTCCTCCCACAATATAAAAACACGCTGTAAATCGGTTCCGGTCTAAATAAGCCCTAATATGCAGTAGTATATTTAGGTTTGGTTCTGCCCTAGGCCTGACTACATATCTGCACCTCCTAATAGAAAAATGACCCACCCCTTCCTGTCAAGGTCACACCCTGTTTTTGTATAACCCCGCCCAGTAATTTTCAGGGGACCCACACACTAGTTCTGGGGGGGGCGCTGGATTCCCTTAACCACTTCCATACCAGGCACTTACGCACCTTCCCGCCCAAGCCAATTTTCAGCTTTCAACACTGTCGCACTTTGAATGGCAATTGCGCGGTCATACAACACTGTACCCAAACAAAATTGGCGTCCTTTTTTCCCCACAAATAGAGCTTTCTTTTGTTGTTATTTGATCACCTCTGGGTTTTTTTTTTTTGCGCAACAACTAAAAAAAGACTGCAAATTTTGAAACAAAAAAACGTTTTTATTTTTTAAGGTTAATTTTTTTGTAAATACGTTTTTCTCTTTCAATTACGGGCACTGATATGGCGGCACTGATGGGCACCGATGAGATGGCACTGATGGACATCGATGAGGTAGTACTGACGGGCACAGATGAGGTGGCATTGATTGGCGGCGCTGCTATGCGGCACTGATGGGCACTCATAGGCGGCACTGATGGGCACTCATGGGCGGCACAGATGGGCGGCACTTATGGGTGGCACTGATGGATACTTATGGGTGGCACAGGTGGGCACTGATAGGTGGGCACTGTGCATGGATGGGCACTGTGGGGTGGCACTGATTTTCCCAGTCAGTGCCCATTTGTGGGCACTGATTGGCATCTTTTTTCTTATTTTTTAATGCTTTTTGTTTTTTTGTTCTATATTTTTTTTCTTTTTGCACACCCTGGTGGTCCAGTGTGGTGATCCGAGGGGGGGCTGCGCTGATAAACAATCAGCGCGAACGCCCCCTGTCAGGAGAGGCGCCGATCGGCTCTCCTATACTCGCGTCTGTCAGACGCGAGTGAGGAAGAGCCATCGATGGCTCTTCCTGTTTACATCGTGATCAGCCGTGATTGGACACGGCTGATCACGTGGTAAAGAGTCTCCGTCTCCGTGAGAGACTCTTTACCGAGATCGGAGATGCAGGGTGTCAGACTGACACCCCGCATCACCGATCGCCGCGCTGCGTGCCCCCACAGGCGCGTGCGGCATGAAATCCTGCAGGACGTCCTGTCAGGATTGTGTAACCACTTCCCGGACGTAAATCGGCCATAGGCTGGGCGGGAAGTGGTTAATTTGCATAGTTTTTCTCTCACTTCCTGTTTGGCTATGGGGCAGGAAGTGAAGGCAAATCTCCCCAATTGGACACAGATAATACAAAATAAACTGACAGGGCCTATAACCCTCCCTCACTCTATCCAAAATTAAAGAAAATAAAACTTGTTGATTATAGTTCTTGTCAGGGGCGGACTGACCATTGAGTCACTCGGGCACTGCCCGAGGGCCCCATGCCACTAGAGGGTCCCATCCGGGTTGCCAGGCTCAGTAAAACCAGGGACAGTATGTAAAAATCTGTGTTTTTTTTAGATCTGTCCCTGATATGTCCGAAAATGACATGCTTTTAATGTGAATATCCCAAGATTTTAGCTGCCCGCCTCTGCACTACCTCCTGGCGTGGTGGTCATCTGTAAGCCAGAGGGGCCCCATAATCTTCTATTGCCCAGGGGCCCCATGAGTTGTCAGTCCGCCCCTGGTTCTAGTTTAAGCACAAATTTCATAGAGTTTTATTGAGAGGCCTAAGAAAATATAACCATGCCAATAGGCCAGGATAGAGCGTTGCTAATATGTAGGAATGTGTGCGTTAGAGCACCCCACCCAATGTTAACTAAAAAATTATTAATTTGCAAATAAGTATTATCTGCTCATTTTTTTGGGGATGTCTGCACCCCTGATAGTGACAACATTTGTGAGGTGTCTTCACCCTTTCTAATTCATTCACTTCCTGTCACATAGCCAAACAGGAAGTGAGGGTAAAACCTTACTAATATCTTTTCTTGGGGACACAGAGATCAATATAAATAGTTTCCCATTATGTAAATTGCACTCTAGCATTTTGCTGTGTACACCCCAAATTATTAGGGATCGTGGACTTTGGGGTCCATTTACTAAAGGCAAATCCACTTTGCACTACAAGTGCAAAGCAAGGAAGAAAGAAAACAAAACAACTTTGCTTCTACAGGATTGGATGTTAAAACCATCAGTGCTTCCTCTCTGATTTTCAGCAACTATGCTTGTACTGCAGAGTGGCTTTGCCTTTACTAAACCCCAAACTAAATAATCATTTGGGGCAGGGATCCTCAAACTACGGCCCTCCAGCTGTTTTAGAACTACACATCCCATGAGGCCTTGTAATGCACTGACATTCACAGACATGACTAGGCATGATGGGAATTGTAGTTCCTGAACAACTGGAGGGCCGTAGTTTGAAGACCCATGATTTGGGGTGTACACAGCAGTGCTGGAGTGCAATTTGCTTAATGGGGACACTAGTTAGATTGACCTGTGTCCCCAAGAAATGACACTGGTAGGGTTTTAACCTCACTTCCTGTTCAGCTGTGTGACAGGAAGTGAAGCCAATTTTAAGAAAAGGGACACAAAGCTCAACACAAAACTAAAAAAACACAAAGCAGGGGTTCTAACACTCACTTGGCTTCCCTCAAACACCCACAATTTGAATAGGATTGCCTTGCGCTAGATTTAAGCACAGTGCTGTAAATCAGCACGTCAAGCCTGTCCACCAATAGCAAACCCCCCCCACAGGCCATGTTTGCAGGTTTTCCTTCATCTTGCACATGTGCTTTAAAATACAGTCTGGACAGCAATTCTTGATAAGAGAAATCCACAAAACATGTCCTGTCGGGGGTACTTGAGGGCTGAGGACCACTGCAGAAAAAATAAAATACTTACCAGTTTTGGTCTTTAAAGTCATGGGGAATAAACATGGCAAACATTTCATGATTACACACCAGGAAAGAAGCTTAGACACACATAATTTGTTAGGCCCAAACCGATTTCAGCTGCAGCTGTCAACATATGTAGCATGAAAAAGTAACAAAAGACAAACTTAACAATTTTAAAGTAATTTTTATTGGTCAACAAAACAAGGAAAGCGAAAAAAAGACAAACAAACAAACACAAACAAAAATACATTTCAAAATTCTAAACAACCATAGCTTCACACATTTTTCATAAAATAAGGCCACATAGACAAATACATCAAAGTGAACATCATTTAAAAATAAACCAAAACCATTGGCAATATAAAACAAAACCCATGCAACAAACCACATTTGTGTTTAGCAACAGCATTTCTGCCAGCCTGCCCCTTCTGAGGGCAGCTGAGGACTGATCGATCCAAGCTTTTTATAACAGTGCTAGTAATGAAGCAATTGAAATCACATGAACAAATTGCAGTCTCTAGTTTGGGTGAGCTTGTAATTGGGCACACCTGCAATTAACCCAAACCACGCTCTATGAGCATCCAAGGAGTGTTTTTCACCTTTTAAAAAGAAAGGATAATTTTTTTCTAAGTGTTTGAGCATGCTCAGTTCATCACACATGTAGGAACCAAGCTGCAATGGAATGAGAGCTTTTTTTTTTTGTTTCCCCTGATCTGATGCTTTCCAGCCTGAAGGGGAGGTGTTAAAGACAGAAGTAAACACGCACATTTAATAATCTATTTGTGTGAAAAAAAAGGTTGCCAATTTTGTTTGGGAGCCACGTCGCACGACTGCGCAATTGTCAGTTAAAGCGACGCCGTGCCGAATCCCAAAAACTTGCCCGGTCATTGACCAGAAATATGGTCCGGGCTCAAGTTGGTAAAAATTAACAAAACACAAAAGTGAGCCCAATTTTTGGGGATAATGTGAAAGATGATGTTACACTGAGTAAATAGATACCTTACATGTCACGCTTTACTATTGGAAACACTCCTGCAATGGGGCCAAAATGAATTCCGTGAATATCCCCATAGGCGACCTTTTATTTTTTTTTCCAGGTTACCAGTTTATAGTTACAAAGAAGGTCTAGTGGTAAAAGTATTGCTCTCGCTCTAAGGCACGCGTCAATACCTCACATGTGTGGTTTGAACGATGTTTATATATGTGGGCGGGACTTGCGTAAGTCCCGCCCACATATGTAAAAATTATTTTTACTTTTTGCTATAATAAATATCCCCAAAAATATATATTGTAAAAACTAAAAAAACCCTCAGTTTAGGCCGATACGTATTCTACATCTTTTTGGTTCCAAAAAATCGCAAATAGCGTTTAGTGTTTGGTTTTTGCAAAAGTTATAGCGTCTACAAAATATATTTTTTTTGTTGTTTTAACTAGTTATTGGGGCGATCAGCGATTTTTATCGGTACTGCGACATTATGGCGGACACATCGAACACTTTTTTGGAACCATTGGCATTTTTCTAGCGATCAGTGCTGTAAAAAATGCATTGCTTACTCTAAAAATGCCACTGGCAGGGAAGGGGTTAACACTAGGTGCGAGGGAGGGGTTAAATATGTTCCCTGGGTGTGTTCTAACTGTAGGGGGGGGTGGGACTGACATGTGTAAATGACAGATCGCTGTTCATGAAGGGTAACTCCAGACCCCCCCCAAAAAAATAAGGTGGGTTCCCTCCAGGTGCATACCAGGCTCTTAGGCTTGGTCTGGAACATAAGGGGTTAAACCCGCGCAAAAAAATAGCGTGGGGTCCCCCCCAAGATCCAAACCAAGCCATTATCCCAGGCACGCAGTCTGGTCAGACAGGAATGGGGGTGGGGACGAGCGAGCGCCCCCCTCCCTCCTGAGCCATACCAGACCACATGCCCTCAACATGGGGGAGTGTGTGCTGTGGGGGAGGGGGGCACTGCCCCCCCCCACCCCAAAGCACTCTTGTCCCCATGTCGATAGGGACAAGAGCCTCTTCCCGACAACCCTGGCCGTTGGTTGTCGGGGTATGCGGGCGGAGGGCTTATCAGAATCTGAGAGACCCCTTTAATAAAGGGGTCCCCAGATTCCGGCCCCCCACCCTATGTGAATGAGTATGGGGGTACATTGTACCCCTACCCATTCACCTGGGGAAAAAAATGGAAAAAAATAATACACCACACATGAATAAATTAATTTATTAGTCAGCCGGGGGTCTTCTGCCGGGGCCCCCCACCACCACCCCATTAGGCCCCGGGCTTCGCCATCTTCTGCCGGAACCCCCTTCACCAGTGAGGCTCCTGCCTTTGGGGGAGGGTCCCGGGCTACTACGACGGTTTCTGCGGGGGGGGTGCACTGGCACCCCTCCCCCGTCTTCAGCGACGTAATTCACCGGGACCCCCTTCACCAGGGAGGCTCCTGCCTTTGGGGGAGGGTCCCGGGCTTCCACGACGGTTTCTGCGGGGGGGGGTGCACTGGCACCCCTCCCCCGTCTTCAGCGACGTAATTCACCGGGACCCCCTTCACCAGGGAGGCTCCTGCCTTTGGGGGAGGGTCCCGGGCTTCCACGACGGTTTCTGCGGGGGGGGTGCACTGGCACCCCACCCCCGTCTTCAGCGACGTAATTCACCGGGACCCCCTTCACCAGGGAGGCTCCTGCCTTTGGGAGAGGGTCCCGGGCTTGTACGGTGTCTTCCGCCGGAGGGCGCCACTCTCCGGGCTTCTGCGATGCCTTCCGCTTCTGCCTGTCTCCTCCGCGGAGCACAGGGCTTGTCTCCGCTGTCTTCTCCCTTCTCTTCCATTCGATGTTGACACGACGAGGTCCGGCGCTGGAATGCCGTCTGAGCAGTGGGCATGGACTTATATAGGGCAATGCCACCATGTGACCTCAACCCATGTGACATCACATTCCCATCATGCCCAGGGAATGTGATGTCACATGGGTTGAGGTCACATGGTGGCATTATCCTATATAAGTCCATGCCCGCCGCTGACACGGCATGTCAGCGCGGAACCTCGTCGTGTCAACATCCAATGGAAGAGAAGGGAGAGGACAGCGCAGACAAGCCCTGTGCTCCCGGAGGAGACAGGCAGAAGAAGGAAGAGAGAAGAAAGAAGACGGAAGAAAGCCCTGGCTCCGCGGGGGAGCCAGGCAGAAGAGGGAGCAGAGAAAAGACCGGGGAGTTGGCGCACCCCCGGCAGAAGACCAGGAAGACCGGAACCCTGGCGGAAGGCACCGGAAAGACCGGGGGATAGGCGCCATCCCCCGGCAGAAGACCCCGAAGTCCGGATGCCCCTCCCTAATGTAAAAGAGCTTAAATGGGGTGGGGGCATCCGGCGGAAGGCTCCGGAGAGGACCGAGGGATGGCGCCCTCCCCCGGCAGAAATCACCGAAGCCCAGGGTCCCGGCAGAAGATCGGGAGAGAAGAAACCCCCCCTTCTAAGAGAGCTAAAGAAGAAAGGGGGGCTCCGGAGCAGATTAATAAAATATTTTATTGTGTGGTGTTTTATTTTACTTTACATTTCCCCCATGTGAATGGGTAGAGGTACGATGTACCCCATACTCATTCACATAGGGTGGGGGGCCGGCATCTGGGGGCCCCCTTATTAAAGGGAGCTCGCAGATTCCGATTAGCCCCGCCCCATACCCCGACAACCAATGGCAAGGGTTGTCGGGAAGAGGCTCTTGTCCCTATCGACATGGGGGCAAGAGTGCTGTGGGGTGGGGGGGCAGTGCCCCCCTCCCCCACAGCACACACTCCCCCATGTTGAGGGCATGCGGTCTGGTACGGCTCAGGAGGGGGAGGGGGCCGCTCGCTCGTCCCCTCCCCCATTCCTGTCCGGGCCAGACTGCATGCTTGGGATGAGGGCTTGGTTTGGATCGGGGGGGGACCCCCGCGCCGAATCGGCGCGGGTTTAACCCCTCACGTTCCGGACCAAGCCTAAGAGCCTAATGTAGCCCTGGAGGGGGACCCGCGCCGATTTCAAGTTTGAAATTTGGCGCGGAGTTCCCTTCAGGGCTGAAAACAGCTCGGAGATTCCCGTGCGCCGCGTCACGCAGCGCATTCACGGGTACGCCGCTTGGTATTTACCAAGATTTTCACGGCGTACTGACAAGGCGCACGGGAATCCCTGACTTTTCTCTCTGCGCATGCCCAGTATGCAAATGAACCTCCCGAGGTTCAGGCGCACTGTGCAAGCGTACGGGGATCTGTTTTCAAAAAACACTTTCCCTTTCAATTCGGCCCGCCAAACACTTCAAAACACATGTCACTTCACTTCCCCTGCATCCCCCCACCTCCCCCCCTAATAAACTCCCGCCCAAACCCCCGCAATTTACAGTTTAATGTGCCGTGCGCCAGGTCTGTACTGGTGCACAATGCACCCTCTCCTGGGCGCACGGAGCACATTAGTAACTAGGGAAATACACTGCACTAGCAGCGTATTTCTTTAGTAAATCACCAAACGGCTGCTACTCCTGCTTTTACTCCATGAGTCATGGAGTAAAGGCTTGGTAAATCAGCCCCAGTGTCTTAACTAGATAGATAGATAGATAGATAGATAGATAGATAGATAGATAGATAGATAGATAGAAAGATAGATAGAGTAGGAAGTGTAGTCAGTATAGTTAAAAGTACAGTTTGTAGAGAATATATTCACATCCTTAGGCGTTGTCAATATATTTATAAACTGTACAGCTCAGCTAGTTTATCTATCAGGCAGGAGATTGTTCTACATGCAGCGCTCTAACGTGTTGTATTGCCTGCATTAGGGATTTACTTTAAATATAATTATTCTGTGTTATTTAACGTGTGCTAGTTAATTGCACACACAGACGCATTACTGTTACTGCACGTGTGCAATTTATTTGCACAGA